>NW_028227368.1:203100-273291 GCF_978045245.1 Mus caroli | reverse complement strand
ACATAGTATATGAGTGAGTTGCACTGAAAAACTTAGAATATAAGAAACGCACAGTGTAGTACATAGTATATGAGTGAGTTGCACTGAAAAACTTAGAATATAAGAAACGCACAGTGTAGTACATAGTATATGAGTGAGTTGCACTGAAAAACTTAGAATATAAGAAACGCACAGAGTAGTACATAGTATATGAGTGAGTTGCACTGAAAAACATAGAATATAAGAAACGCACAGTGTAGTACATAGTATATGAGTGAGTTGCACTGAAAAACTTAGAATATAAGAAACGCACAGTGTAGTACATTGTATATGAGTGAGTTGCACTGAAAAACTTAGAATTTACTGAAAAACCCGCATTACACGAAATGCACAGTGTAGTACATAGTATATGAGTGAGTTGCACGGAAAAATTAGAATATAAGAAATGCACAGTGTAGTACATAGTATATGAGTGAGTTGCACTGAAAAACTTAGAATATAAGAAACGCACATCGTAGTACATAGTATATGAGTGAGTTTTACTGAAAAACCCGGATTACACGAAATGCACAGTGTAGTATATAGTATATGAGTGAGTTGCACTGAAAAACTTAGAATATAAGAAACGCACAGTGTATTACATAGTATATGAGTGAGTTGCCTTGAAAAACTTAGAATTTACTGAAAAACCCGGATTACACGAAATGCACAGTTTAGTACATAGTATATGAGTGAGTTGCACTGAAAAACATAGAATATAAGAAACGCACAGTGTAGTACATAGTATATGAGTGAGTTGCACTGAAAAACTTAGAATATAAGAAACGCACAGTGTAGTACATTGTATATGAGTGAGTTGCACAGAAAAACTTAGAATTTACTGAAAAACCCGCATTAGACGAAATGCACAGTGTAGTACATTGTATATGAGTGAGTTGCACAGTGTAGTACATAGTATATGAGTGAGTTGAACTGAAAAACTTAGAATTTACTGAAAAACCAGCATTAGACGAAATGCACAGTGTAGTAAATAGTATATGAGTGAGTTGAACTGAAAAACTTAGAATTTACTGAAAAACCCGCATTAGACGAAATGCATTGTGTAGTACATTGTATATGAGTGAGTTGCACTGAAAAACTTAGAATTTACTGAAAAACCCGCATTAGACGAAATGCACAGTGTAGTACATAGTTTATGAGTGAGTTGCACTGAAAAACTTAGAATTTACTGAAAAACCCGCATTAGACGAAATGCACAGTGTAGTACATACTATATGAGTGAGTTGCACTGAAAAACTTAGAATATAAGAAACGCACAGTATAGTACATAGTATATAAGTGAATTGCACTGAAAAACTTAGAATTTACTGAAAAACCCGGATTACACGAAATGCACATGTAGTACATAGTATATGAGTGAGTTGCACTGAAAAACTTAGAATTTACTGAAAAACCCGCATTACACGAAATGAACAGTGTAGTACATAGTATATGAGTGAGTTTCACTGACAAACTTAGAATATAAGAAACGCACAGTGTAGTACATAGTATATAAGTGAGTTGCACTGAAATCTTAGAATTTACTGAAAAACCCGGATTACACGAAATGCACATGTAGTACATAGTATATGAGTGAGTTGCACTGAAAAACTTAGTATTTTCTGAAAAACCCGCATTACACGAAATGCACAGTGTAGTACATAGTATATGAGTGAGTTGCACTGAAAAACTTAGAAAATAAGAAACGCACAGTGTAGTACATAATATATGAGTGAGTTTTACTGAAAAAAACGGATTACACGAAATGCACAGTGTAGTACATAGTATATGAGTTAGTTGCACTGAAAAACTTAGATTATAAGAAACGCACATCGTAGTACATAGTATATGAGTGAGTTTTACTGAAAAACCCGGATTACACGAAATGCACAGTGTAGTATATAGTATATGAGTGAGTTGCACTGAAAAACTTAGAATATAAGAAACGCACAGTGTATTACATAGTATATGAGTGAGTTGCCTTGAAAAACGTAGAATTTACTGAAAAACCCGGATTACACGAAATGCACAGTGTAGTACATAGTATATGAGTGAGTTGCACTGAAAAACCCGGATTACACGAAATGCACAGTGTAGTATATAGTATATGAGTGAGTTGCACTGAAAAACTTAGATTATAAGAAAGGCAATTTGTAGTACATAGTATATGAGTGAGTTGCCTTGAAAAACTTAGAATTTACTGAAAAACCCGGATTACACGAAATGCACAGTTTAGTACATAGTATATGAGTGAGTTGCACTGAAAAACTTAGAATTTACTGAAAAACCCACATTAGACGAAATGCACAGTGTAGTACATTGTTTATGAGTGAGTTGCACTGAAAAACTTAGAATTTACTGAAAAACCCGCATTAGACGAAATGCACAGTGTAGTACATTGTATATGAGTGAGTTGCAATGAAAAACTTAGAATTTACTGAAAAACCCGCATTAGACGAAATGCACAGTGTAGTACATTGTATATGAGTGAGTTGCAATGAAAAACTTAGAATTTACTAAAAAACCCGCATTAGACGAAATGCATTGTGTAGTACATTGTATATGAGTGAGTTGCACTGAAAAACTTAGAATTTACTGAAAAACCCGCATTAGACGAAATGCACAGTGTAGTACATAGTTTATGAGTGAGTTGCACTGAAAAACTTAGAATTTACTGAAAAACCCGCATTAGACGAAATGCACAGTGTAGTACATACTATATGAGTGAGTTGCACTGAAAAACTTAGAATATAAGAAACGCACAGTATAGTACATAGTATATAAGTGAATTGCACTGAAAAACTTAGAATTTACTGAAAAACCCGGATTACACGAAATGCACATGTAGTACATAGTATATGAGTGAGTTGCACTGAAAAACTTAGAATTTACTGAAAAACCCGCATTACACGAAATGAACAGTGTAGTACATAGTATATGAGTGAGTTTCACTGACAAACTTAGAATATAAGAAACGCACAGTGTAGTACATAGTATATAAGTGAGTTGCACTGAAATCTTAGAATTTACTGAAAAACCCGGATTACACGAAATGCACATGTAGTACATAGTATATGAGTGAGTTGCACTGAAAAACTTAGTATTTTCTGAAAAACCCGCATTACACGAAATGCACAGTGTAGTACATAGTATATGAGTGAGTTGCACTGAAAAACTTAGAAAATAAGAAACGCACAGTGTAGTACATAATATATGAGTGAGTTTTACTGAAAAAAACGGATTACACGAAATGCACAGTGTAGTACATAGTATATGAGTTAGTTGCACTGAACAACTTAGATTATAAGAAACGCACATCGTAGTACATAGTATATGAGTGAGTTTTACTGAAAAACCCGGATTACACGAAATGCACAGTGTAGTATATAGTATATGAGTGAGTTGCACTGAAAAACTTAGAATATAAGAAACGCACAGTGTATTACATAGTATATGAGTGAGTTGCCTTGAAAAACGTAGAATTTACTGAAAAACCCGGATTACACGAAATGCACAGTGTAGTACATAGTATATGAGTGAGTTGCACTGAAAAACCCGGATTACACGAAATGCACAGTGTAGTATATAGTATATGAGTGAGTTGCACTGAAAAACTTAGGTTATAAGAAAGGCAATTTGTAGTACATAGTATATGAGTGAGTTGCCTTGAAAAACTTAGAATTTACTGAAAAACCCGGATTACACGAAATGCACAGTTTAGTACATAGTATATGAGTGAGTTGCACTGAAAAATTTAGAATTTACTGAAAAACCCGCATTAGACGAAATGCACAGTGTAGTACATTGTTTATGAGTGAGTTGCACTGAAAAACTTAGAATTTACTGAAAAACCCGCATTAGACGAAATGCACAGTGTAGTACATTGTATATGAGTGAGTTGCAATGAAAAACTTAGAATTTACTGAAAAACCCGCATTAGACGAAATGCATTGTGTAGTACATTGTATATGAGTGAGTTGCACTGAAAAACTTAGAATTTACTGAAAAACCCGCATTAGACGAAATGCACAGTGTAGTACATTGTATATGAGTGAGTTGCAATGAAAAACTTAGAATTTACTGAAAAACCCGCATTAGACGAAATGCATTGTGTAGTACATTGTATATGAGTGAGTTGCACTGAAAAACTTAGAATTTACTGAAAAACCCGCGTTAGACGAAATGCACAGTGTAGTACATTGTATATGAGTGAGTTGCACTGAAAAACTTAGAATTTACTAAAAAACCCGCATTAGACGAAATGCACAGTGTAGTACATAGTATATGAGTGAGTTGCACAGAAAAACTTAGAATTTACTGAAAAACCCACATTAGACGAAATGCACAGTGTAGTACATTGTATATGAGTGAGTTGCACAGTGTAGTACATAGTATATGAGTGAGTTGAACTGAAAAACTTAGAATTTACTGAAAAACCAGCATTAGACGTAATGCACAGTGTAGTAAATAGTATATGAGTGAGTTGCAATGAAAAACTTAGAATTTACTGAAAAACCCTCATTAGACGAAATGCATTGTGTAGTACATTGTATATGAGTGAGTTGCACTGAAAAACTTAGAATTTACTGAAAAACCCGCATTAGACGAAATGCACAGTGTAGTACATAGTTTATGAGTGAGTTGCACTGAAAAACTTAGAATTTACTGAAAAACCCGCATTAGACGAAATGCACAGTGTAGTACATACTATATGAGTGAGTTGCACTGAAAAACTTAGAATATAAGAAACGCACAGTGTAGTACATAGTATATGAGTGAGTTGCACTGAAAAACTTAGAATTTACTAAAAAACCCGCATTAGACGAAATGCACAGTGTAGTACATAGTATATGAGTGAGTTGAACTGAAAAACTTAGAATTTACTGAAAAACCCGCATTAGACGAAATGCACAGTGTAGTACATTGTATATGAGTGAGTTGCACTGAAAAACTTAGAATTTACTGAAAAACCCGCGTTAGACGAAATGCACAGTGTAGTACATTGTATATGAGTAAGTTGCACTGAAAAACTTAGAATTTACTAAAAAACCCGCATTAGACGAAATGCACAGTGTAGTACATAGTATATGAGTGAGTTGCACAGAAAAACTTAGAATTTACTGAAAAACCCGCATTAGACGAAATGCACAGTGTAGTACATTGTATATGAGTGAGTTGCACAGTGTAGTACATAGTATATGAGTGAGTTGAACTGAAAAACTTAGAATTTACTGAAAAACCAGCATTAGACGAAATGCACAGTGTAGTAAATAGTATATGAGTGAGTTGCAATGAAAAACTTAGAATTTACTGAAAAACCCGCATTAGACGAAATGCATTGTGTAGTACATTGTATATGAGTGAGTTGCACTGAAAAACTTAGAATTTACTGAAAAACCCGCATTAGACGAAATGCACAGTGTAGTACATAGTTTATGAGTTAGTTGCACTGAAAAACTTAGAATTTACTGAAAAACCCGCATTAGACGAAATGCACAGTGTAGTACATACTATATGAGTGAGTTTCACTGACAAACTTAGAATATAAGAAACGCACAGTGTAGTACATAGTATATAAGTGAGTTGCACTGAAATCTTAGAATTTACTGAAAAACCCGGATTACACGAAATGCACATGTAGTACATAGTATATGAGTGAGTTGCACTGAAAAACTTAGTATTTTCTGAAAAACCCGCATTACACGAAATGCACAGTGTAGTACATAGTATATGAGTGAGTTGCACTGAAAAACTTAGAAAATAAGAAACGCACAGTGTAGTACATAATATATGAGTGAGTTTTACTGAAAAAAACGGATTACACGAAATGCACAGTGTAGTACATAGTATATGAGTTAGTTGCACTGAAAAACTTAGATTATAAGAAACGCACATCGTAGTACATAGTATATGAGTGAGTTTTACTGAAAAACCCGGATTACACGAAATGCACAGTGTAGTATATAGTATATGAGTGAGTTGCACTGAAAAACTTAGAATACAAGAAACGCACAGTGTATTACATATTATATGAGTGAGTTGCCTTGAAAAACGTAGAATTTACTGAAAAACCCGGATTACACGAAATGCACAGTGTAGTACATAGTATATGAGTGAGTTGCACTGAAAAACCCGGATTACACGAAATGCACAGTGTAGTATATAGTATATGAGTGAGTTGCACTGAAAAACTTAGATTATAAGAAAGGCAATTTGTAGTACATAGTATATGAGTGAGTTGCCTTGAAAAACTTAGAATTTACTGAAAAACCCGGATTACACGAAATGCACAGTTTAGTACATAGTATATGAGTGAGTTGCACTGAAAAACTTAGAATTTACTGAAAAACCCGCATTAGACGAAATGCACAGTGTAGTACATTGTTTATGAGTGAGTTGCACTGAAAAACTTAGAATTTACTGAAAAACCCGCATTAGACGAAATGCACAGTGTAGTACATTGTATATGAGTGAGTTGCAATGAAAAACTTAGAATTTACTGAAAAACCCGCATTAGACGAAATGCACAGTGTAGTACATTGTATATGAGTGAGTTGCAATGAAAAACTTAGAATTTACTGAAAAACCCGCATTAGACGAAATGCATTGTGTAGTACATTGTATATGAGTGAGTTGCACTGAAAAACTTAGAATATAAGAAACGCACAGTATAGTACATAGTATATAAGTGAATTGCACTGAAAAACTTAGAATTTACTTAAAAACCCGGATTACACGAATGCACATGTAGTACATAGTATATGAGTGAGTTGCACTGAAAAACTTAGAATTTACTGAAAAACCCGCATTACACGAAATGAACAGTGTAGTACATAGTATATGAGTGAGTTTCACTGACAAACTTAGAATATAAGAAACGCAAAGTGTAGTACATAGTATATGAGTGAGTTGCACTGAAAAACTTAGTATTTTCTGAAAAACCCGCATTACACGAAATGCACAGTGTAGTACATTGTATATGAGTAAGTTGCACTGAAAAACTTAGAATTTACTAAAAAACCCGCATTAGACGAAATGCACAGTGTAGTACATAGTATATGAGTGAGTTGCACAGAAAAACTTAGAATTTACTGAAAAACCCGCATTAGACGAAATGCACAGTGTAGTACATTGTATATGAGTGAGTTGCACAGTGTAGTACATAGTATATGAGTGAGTTGAACTGAAAAACTTAGAATTTACTGAAAAACCAGCATTAGACGAAATGCACAGTGTAGTAAATAGTATATGAGTGAGTTGCAATGAAAAACTTAGAATTTACTGAAAAACCCGCATTAGACGAAATGCATTGTGTAGTACATTGTATATGAGTGAGTTGCACTGAAAAACTTAGAATTTACTGAAAAACCCGCATTAGACGAAATGCACAGTGTAGTACATAGTATATGAGTGAGTTGCACTGAAAAACTTAGAATTTACTGAAAAACCCGCATTACACGAAATGAACAGTGTAGTACATAGTATATGAGTGAGTTTCACTGACAAACTTAGAATATAAGAAACGCACAGTGTAGTACATAGTATATAAGTGAGTTGCACTGAAATCTTAGAATTTACTGAAAAACCCGGATTACACGAAATGCACATGTAGTACATAGTATATGAGTGAGTTGCACTGAAAAACTTAGTATTTTCTGAAAAACCCGCATTACACGAAATGCACAGTGTAGTACATAGTATATGAGTGAGTTGCACTGAAAAACTTAGAAAATAAGAAACGCACAGTGTAGTACATATGAGTGAGTTTTACTGAAAAAAAACGGATTACACGAAATGCACAGTGTAGTACATAGTATATGAGTTAGTTGCACTGAAAAACTTAGATTATAAGAAACGCACATCGTAGTACATAGTATATGAGTGAGTTTTACTGAAAAACCCGGATTACACGAAATGCACAGTGTAGTATATAGTATACGAGTGAGTTGCACTGAAAAACTTAGAATATAAGAAACGCACAGTGTATTACATAGTATATGAGTGAGTTGCCTTGAAAAACGTAGAATTTACTGAAAAACCCGGATTACACGAAATGCACAGTGTAGTACATAGTATATGAGTGAGTTGCACTGAAAAACCCGGATTACACGAAATGCACAGTGTAGTATATAGTATATGAGTGAGTTGCACTGAAAAACTTAGATTATAAGAAAGGCAATTTGTAGTACATAGTATATGAGTGAGTTGCCTTGAAAAACTTAGAATTTACTGAAAAACCCGGATTACACGAAATGCACAGTTTAGTACATAGTATATGAGTGAGTTGCACTGAAAAACTTAGAATTTACTGAAAAACCCGCATTAGACGAAATGCACAGTGTAGTACATTGTTTATGAGTGAGTTGCACTGAAAAACTTAGAATTTACTGAAAAACCCGCATTAGACGAAATGCACAGTGTAGTACATTGTATATGAGTGAGTTGCAATGAAAAACTTAGAATTTACTGAAAAACCCGCATTAGACGAAATGCATTGTGTAGTACATTGTATATGAGTGAGTTGCACTGAAAAACTTAGAATTTACTGAAAAACCCGCATTAGACGAAATGCACAGTGTAGTACATACTATATGAGTGAGTTGCACTGAAAAACTTAGAATATAAGAAACGCACAGTATAGTACATAGTATATAAGTGAATTGCACTGAAAAACTTAGAATTTACTTAAAAACCCGGATTACACGAAATGCACATGTAGTACATAGTATATGAGTGAGTTGCACTGAAAAACTTAGAATTTACTGAAAAACCCGCATTACACGAAATGAACAGTGTAGTACATAGTATATGAGTGAGTTTCACTGACAAACTTAGAATATAAGAAACGCAAAGTGTAGTACATAGTATATGAGTGAGTTGCACTGAAAAACTTAGTATTTTCTGAAAAACCCGCATTACACGAAATGCACAGTGTAGTACATTGTATATGAGTAAGTTGCACTGAAAAACTTAGAATTTACTAAAAAACCCGCATTAGACGAAATGCACAGTGTAGTACATAGTATATGAGTGAGTTGCACAGAAAAACTTAGAATTTACTGAAAAACCCGCATTAGACGAAATGCACAGTGTAGTACATTGTATATGAGTGAGTTGCACAGTGTAGTACATAGTATATGAGTGAGTTGAACTAAAAAACTTAGAATTTACTGAAAAACCAGCATTAGACGAAATGCACAGTGTAGTAAATAGTATATGAGTGAGTTGCAATGAAAAACTTAGAATTTACTGAAAAACCCGCATTAGACGAAATGCATTGTGTAGTACATTGTATATGAGTGAGTTGCACTGAAAAACTTAGAATTTACTGAAAAACCCGCATTAGACGAAATGCACAGTGTAGTACATAGTATATGAGTGAGTTGCACTGAAAAACTTAGAATTTACTGAAAAACCCGCATTACACGAAATGAACAGTGTAGTACATAGTATATGAGTGAGTTTCACTGACAAACTTAGAATATAAGAAACGCACAGTGTAGTACATAGTATATAAGTGAGTTGCACTGAAATCTTAGAATTTACTGAAAAACCCGGATTACACGAAATGCACATGTAGTACATAGTATATGAGTGAGTTGCACTGAAAAACTTAGTATTTTCTGAAAAACCCGCATTACACGAAATGCACAGTGTAGTACATAGTATATGAGTGAGTTGCACTGAAAAACTTAGAAAATAAGAAACGCACAGTGTAGTACATATGAGTGAGTTTTACTGAAAAAAAACGGATTACACGAAATGCACAGTGTAGTACATAGTATATGAGTTAGTTGCACTGAAAAACTTAGATTATAAGAAACGCACATCGTAGTACATAGTATATGAGTGAGTTTTACTGAAAAACCCGGATTACACGAAATGCACAGTGTAGTATATAGTATACGAGTGAGTTGCACTGAAAAACTTAGAATATAAGAAACGCACAGTGTATTACATAGTATATGAGTGAGTTGCCTTGAAAAACGTAGAATTTACTGAAAAACCCGGATTACACGAAATGCACAGTGTAGTACATAGTATATGAGTGAGTTGCACTGAAAAACCCGGATTACACGAAATGCACAGTGTAGTATATAGTATATGAGTGAGTTGCACTGAAAAACTTAGATTATAAGAAAGGCAATTTGTAGTACATAGTATATGAGTGAGTTGCCTTGAAAAACTTAGAATTTACTGAAAAACCCGGATTACACGAAATGCACAGTTTAGTACATAGTATATGAGTGAGTTGCACTGAAAAACTTAGAATTTACTGAAAAACCCGCATTAGACGAAATGCACAGTGTAGTACATTGTTTATGAGTGAGTTGCACTGAAAAACTTAGAATTTACTGAAAAACCCGCATTAGACGAAATGCACAGTGTAGTACATTGTATATGAGTGAGTTGCAATGAAAAACTTAGAATTTACTGAAAAACCCGCATTAGACGAAATGCATTGTGTAGTACATTGTATATGAGTGAGTTGCACTGAAAAACTTAGAATTTACTGAAAAACCCGCATTAGACGAAATGCACAGTGTAGTACATACTATATGAGTGAGTTGCACTGAAAAACTTAGAATATAAGAAACGCACAGTATAGTACATAGTATATAAGTGAATTGCACTGAAAAACTTAGAATTTACTTAAAAACCCGGATTACACGAAATGCACATGTAGTACATAGTATATGAGTGAGTTGCACTGAAAAACTTAGAATTTACTGAAAAACCCGCATTACACGAAATGAACAGTGTAGTACATAGTATATGAGTGAGTTTCACTGACAAACTTAGAATATAAGAAACGCAAAGTGTAGTACATAGTATATGAGTGAGTTGCACTGAAAAACTTAGTATTTTCTGAAAAACCCGCATTACACGAAATGCACAGTGTAGTACATAGTATATGAGTGAGTTGCACTGAAAAACTTAGAAAATAAGAAACGCACAGTGTAGTACATAATATATGAGTGAGTTTTACTGAAAAACCCGGATTACACGAAATGCACAGTGTAGTACATAGTATATGAGTTAGTTGCACTGAAAAACTTAGATTATAAGAAACGCACATCGTAGTACATAGTATATGAGTGAGTTTTACTGAAAAACCCGGATTACACGAAATGCACAGTGTAGTATATAGTATATGAGTGAGTTTCACTGAAAAACTTAGAATATAAGAAACGCACAGTGTATTACATAGTATATGAGTGAGTTGCCTTGAAAAACGTAGAATTTACCGAAAAACCCGGATTACACGAAATGCACAGTGTAGTACATAGTATATGAGTGAGTTGCACTGAAAAACCCGGATTACACGAAATGCACAGTGTAGTATATAGTATATGAGTGAGTTGCACTGAAAAACTTAGAATATAAGAAAAGCAATTTGTAGTACATAGTATATGAGTGAGTTGCCTTGAAAAACTTAGAATTTACTGAAAAACCCGGATTACACGAAATGCACAGTTTAGTACATAGTATATGAGTGAGTTGCACTGAAAAACTTAGAATTTACTGAAAAACCCGCATTAGACGAAATGCACAGTGTAGTACATTGTATATGAGTGAGTTGCACTGAAAAACTTAGAATTTACTGAAAAACCCGCATTAGACGAAATGCACAGTGTAGTACATTGTATATGAGTGAGTTGCAATGAAAACTTAGAATTTACTGAAAAACCCGCATTAGACGAAATGCATTGTGTAGTACATTGTATATGAGTGAGTTGCAGTGAAAAACTTAGAATTTACTGAAAAACCCGCATTAGACGAAATGCACAGTGTAGTACATAGTATATGAGTGAGTTGCACAGAAAAACTTAGAATTTACTGAAAAACCCACATTAGACGAAATGCACAGTGTAGTACATTGTATATGAGTGAGTTGCACAGTGTAGTACATAGTATATGAGTGAGTTGAACTGAAAAACTTAGAATTTACTGAAAAACCAGCATTAGACGAAATGCACAGTGTAGTAAATAGTATATGAGTGAGTTGCAATGAAAAACTTAGAATTTACTGAAAAACCCGCATTAGACGAAATGCATTGTGTAGTACATTGTATATGAGTGAGTTGCACTGAAAAACTTAGAATTTACTGAAAAACCCGCATTAGACGAAATGCACAGTGTAGTACATAGTTTATGAGTGAGTTGCACTGAAAAACTTAGAATTTACTGAAAAACCCGCATTAGACGAAATGCACAGTGTAGTACATACTATATGAGTGAGTTGCACTGAAAAACTTAGAATATAAGAAACGCACAGTATAGTACATAGTATATAAGTGAATTGCACTGAAAAACTTAGAATTTACTGAAAAACCCGGATTACACGAAATGCACATGTAGTACATAGTATATGAGTGAGTTGCACTGAAAAACTTAGAATTTACTGAAAAACCCGCATTACACGAAATGAACAGTGTAGTACATAGTATATGAGTGAGTTTCACTGACAAACTTAGAATATAAGAAACGCAAAGTGTAGTACATAGTATATGAGTGAGTTGCACTGAAAAACTTAGTATTTTCTGAAAAACCCGCATTACACGAAATGCACAGTGTAGTACATAGTATATGAGTGAGTTGCACTGAAAAACTTAGAAAATAAGAAACGCACAGTGTAGTACATAATATATGAGTGAGTTTTACTGAAAAACCCGGATTACACGAAATGCACAGTGTAGTACATAGTATATGAGTTAGTTGCACTGAAAAACTTAGATTATAAGAAACGCACATCGTAGTACATAGTATATGAGTGAGTTTTACTGAAAAACCCGGATTACACGAAATGCACAGTGTAGTATATAGTATATGAGTGAGTTGCACTGAAAAACTTAGAATATAAGAAACGCACAGTGTATTACATAGTATATGAGTGAGTTGCCTTGAAAAACGTAGAATTTACTGAAAAACCCGGATTACACGAAATGCACAGTGTAGTACATAGTATATGAGTGAGTTGCACTGAAAAACCCGGATTACACGAAATGCACAGTGTAGTATATAGTATATGAGTGAGTTGCACTGAAAAACTTAGAATATAAGAAAAGCAATTTGTAATACATAGTATATGAGTGAGTTGCCTTGAAAAACTTAGAATTTACTGAAAAACCCGCATTACACGAAATGCACAGTGTAGTACATAGTATATGAGTGAGTTGCACTGAAAAACTTAGAATATAAGAAACGCACAGTGTAGTACATAGTATATGAGTGAGTTGCACTGAAAAACTTAGAATTTACTGAAAAACCCGCATTACACGAAATGCACAGTGTAGTACATAGTATATGAGTGAGTTGCACTGAAAAACTTAGAATATAAGAAACGCAGAGTGTAGTACATAGTATATGAGTGAGTTGCACTGAAAAACTTAGAATATAAGAAACGCACAGTGTAGTACATAGTATATGAGTGAGTTGCACTGAAAAACTTAGAATATAAGAAACGCACATTGTAGTACATAGTATATGAGTGAGTTGCACTGAAAAACTTAGAATTTAAGAAACGCACAGTGTAGTACATAGTATATGAGTGAGTTGCACTGAAAAACTTAGAATTTAAGAAACGCACAGTGTAGTACATAGTATATGAGTGAGTTGCACTGAAAAACATAGAATATAAGAAACGCACAGTGTAGTACATAGTATATGAGTGAGTTGCACTGAAAAACTTAGAATATAAGAAACGCACAGTGTAGTACATAGTATATGAGTGAGTTGCACTGAAAAACTTAGAATATAAGAAACGCACAGTGTAGTACATAGTATATGAGTGAGTTGCACTGAAAAACTTAGACTTTACTGAAAAACCCGCATTACACGAAATGCACAGTGTAGTACATAGTATATGAGTGAGTTGCACTGAAAAACTTAGAATATAAGAAACGCACAGTGTAGTACATAGTATATGAGTGAGTTGCACTGAAAAACTTAGAATATAAGAAACGCACAGTGTAGTACATAGTATATGAGTGAGTTGCACTGAAAAACTTAGAATTTACTGAAAAACCAGCATTACACGAAATGCACAGTGTAGTACATAGTATATGAGTGAGTTGCACTGAAAAACTTAGAATATAAGAAACGCACAGTGTAGTACATAGTATATGAGTGAGTTGCACTGAAAAACTTAGAATATAAGAAACGCACAGTGTAGTATATAGTATATGAGTGAGTTGCACTGAAAAACTTAGAATATAAGAAACGCACAGTGTAGTACCTAGTATATGAGTGAGTTGCACTGAAAACTTAGAATATAAGAAACGCACAGTGTAGTACATAGTATATGAGTGAGTTGCACTGAAAAACTTAGAATATAAGAAACGCACAGTGTAGTACCTAGTATATGAGTGAGTTGCACTGAAAACTTAGAATATAAGAAACGCACAGTGTAGTACATAGTATATGAGTGAGTTGCACTGAAAAACTTAGAATATAAGAAACGCACAGTGTAGTACATTGTATATGAGTGAGTTGCACTGAAAAACTTAGAATTTACTGAAAAACCCGCATTACACGAAATGCACAGTGTAGTACATAGTATATGAGTGATTTGCACGTAAAAATTAGAATATAAGAAATGCACAGTGTAGTACATAGTATATGAGTGAGTTGCACTGAAAAACTTAAAATATAAGAAACGCACATCGTAGTACATAGTATATGAGTGAGTTTTACTGAATAACCCGGATTACACGAAATGCACAGTGTAGTATATAGTATATGAGTGAGTTGCACTGAAAAACTTAGAATATAAGAAACGCACAGTGTATTACATAGTATATGAGTGAGTTGCCTTGAAAAACGTAGAATTTACTGAAAAACCCGGATTACACGAAATGCACAGTGTAGTACATAGTATATGAGTGAGTTGCACTGAAAAACCCGGATTACACGAAATGCACAGTGTAGTATATAGTATATGAGTGAGTTGCACTGAAAAACTTAGAATATAAGAAAAGCAATTTGTAGTACATAGTATATGAGTGAGTTGCCTTGAAAAACTTAGAATTTACTGAAAAACCCGCATTACACGAAATGCACAGTGTAGTACATAGTATATGAGTGAGTTGCACTGAAAAACTTAGAATATAAGAAACGCACAGTGTAGTACATAGTATATGAGTGAGTTGCACTGAAAAACTTAGAATTTACTGAAAAACCCGCATTACACGAAATGCACAGTGTAGTACATAGTATATGAGTGAGTTGCACTGAAAAACTTAGAATATAAGAAACGCAGAGTGTAGTACATAGTATATGAGTGAGTTGCACTGAAAAACTTAGAATATAAGAAACGCACAGTGTAGTACATAGTATATGAGTGAGTTGCACTGAAAAACTTAGAATATAAGAAACGCACATTGTAGTACATAGTATATGAGTGAGTTGCACTGAAAAACTTAGAATTTAAGAAACGCACAGTGTAGTACATAGTATATGAGTGAGTTGCACTGAAAAACTTAGAATTTAAGAAACGCACAGTGTAGTACATAGTATATGAGTGAGTTGCACTGAAAAACATAGAATATAAGAAACGCACAGTGTAGTACATAGTATATGAGTGAGTTGCACTGAAAAACTTAGAATATAAGAAACGCACAGTGTAGTACATAGTATATGAGTGAGTTGCACTGAAAAACTTAGAATATAAGAAACGCACAGTGTAGTACATAGTATATGAGTGAGTTGCACTGAAAAACTTAGACTTTACTGAAACACCCGCATTACACGAAATGCACAGTGTAGTACATAGTATATGAGTGAGTTGCACTGAAAAACTTAGAATATAAGAAACGCACAGTGTAGTACATAGTATATGAGTGAGTTGCACTGAAAAACTTAGAATATAAGAAACGCACAGTGTAGTACATAGTATATGAGTGAGTTGCACTGAAAAACTTAGAATTTACTGAAAAACCAGCATTACACGAAATGCACAGTGTAGTACATAGTATATGAGTGAGTTGCACTGAAAAACTTAGAATATAAGAAACGCACAGTGTAGTACATAGTATATGAGTGAGTTGCACTGAAAAACTTAGAATATAAGAAACGCACAGTGTAGTATATAGTATATGAGTGAGTTGCACTGAAAAACTTAGAATATAAGAAATGCACAGTGTAGTACATAGTATATGAGTGAGTTGCACTGAAAAACTTAGAATATAAGAAACGCACAGTGTAGTACATAGTATATGAGTGAGTTGCACTGAAAAACTTAGAATATAAGAAACGCACAGTGTAGTACCTAGTATATGAGTGAGTTGCACTGAAAACTTAGAATATAAGAAACGCACAGTGTAGTACATAGTATATGAGTGAGTTGCACTGAAAAACTTAGAATATAAGAAACGCACAGTGTAGTACATAATATATGAGTGAGTTGCACTGAAAAACTTAGAATATAAGAAACGCACAGTGTAGTACATAGTATATGAGTGAGTTGCACTGAAAAACTTAGAATATAAGAAACGCACAGTGTAGTACATAGTATATGAGTGAGTTGCACTGAAAAATTTAGAATATAAGAAACGCACAGTGTAGTACATAGTATATGAGTGAGTTGACCTGAAAAACTTACAATATAAGAAACGCACAGTGTAGTACATAGTATATGAGTGAGTTGCACTGAAAAACTTAGAATATAAGAAACGCACAGTGTAGTACATAGTATATGAGTGAGTTGCACTGAAAAACTTAGAATATAAGAAACGCACAGTGTAGTACATAGTATATGAGTGAGTTGCACTGAAAAACTTAGAATATAAGAAACGCACAGTGTAGTACATAGTATATGAGTGAGTTGCACTGAAAAACTTAGAATATAAGAAACGCACAGTGTAGTACATAGTATATGAGTGAGTTGCACTGAAAAACTTAGAATATAAGAAACGCACAGTGTAGTACATAGTATATGAGTGAGTTGCACTGAAAAACTTACAATATAAGAAACGCACAGTGTAGTACATAGTATATGAGTGAGTTGCACTGAAAAACTTAGAATATAAGAAACGCACAGTGTAGTACATTGTATATGAGTGAGTTGCAATGAAAAACTTAGAATTTACTGAAAAACCCGCATTAGACGAAATGCATTGTGTAGTACATTGTATATGAGTGAGTTGCACTGAAAAACTTAGAATTTACTGAAAAACCCGCATTAGACGAAATGCACAGTGTAGTACATACTATATGAGTGAGTTGCACTGAAAAACTTAGAATATAAGAAACGCACAGTATAGTACATAGTATATAAGTGAATTGCACTGAAAAACTTAGAATTTACTTAAAAACCCGGATTACACGAAATGCACATGTAGTACATAGTATATGAGTGAGTTGCACTGAAAAACTTAGAATTTACTGAAAAACCCGCATTACACGAAATGAACAGTGTAGTACATAGTATATGAGTGAGTTTCACTGACAAACTTAGAATATAAGAAACGCAAAGTGTAGTACATAGTATATGAGTGAGTTGCACTGAAAAACTTAGTATTTTCTGAAAAACCCGCATTACACGAAATGCACAGTGTAGTACATAGTATATGAGTGAGTTGCACTGAAAAACTTAGAAAATAAGAAACGCACAGTGTAGTACATAATATATGAGTGAGTTTTACTGAAAAACCCGGATTACACGAAATGCACAGTGTAGTACATAGTATATGAGTTAGTTGCACTGAAAAACTTAGATTATAAGAAACGCACATCGTAGTACATAGTATATGAGTGAGTTTTACTGAAAAACCCGGATTACACGAAATGCACAGTGTAGTATATAGTATATGAGTGAGTTTCACTGAAAAACTTAGAATATAAGAAACGCACAGTGTATTACATAGTATATGAGTGAGTTGCCTTGAAAAACGTAGAATTTACCGAAAAACCCGGATTACACGAAATGCACAGTGTAGTACATAGTATATGAGTGAGTTGCACTGTAAAACCCGGATTACACGAAATGCACAGTGTAGTATATAGTATATGAGTGAGTTGCACTGAAAAACTTAGAATATAAGAAAAGCAATTTGTAGTACATAGTATATGAGTGAGTTGCCTTGAAAAACTTAGAATTTACTGAAAAACCCGGATTACACGAAATGCACAGTTTAGTACATAGTATATGAGTGAGTTGCACTGAAAAACTTAGAATTTACTGAAAAACCCGCATTAGACGAAATGCACAGTGTAGTACATTGTATATGAGTGAGTTGCACTGAAAAACTTAGAATTTACTGAAAAACCCGCATTAGACGAAATGCACAGTGTAGTACATTGTATATGAGTGAGTTGCAATGAAAAACTTAGAATTTACTGAAAAACCCGCATTAGACGAAATGCATTGTGTAGTACATTGTATATGAGTGAGTTGCAGTGAAAAACTTAGAATTTACTGAAAAACCCGCATTAGACGAAATGCACAGTGTAGTACATAGTATATGAGTGAGTTGCACAGAAAAACTTAGAATTTACTGAAAAACCCACATTAGACGAAATGCACAGTGTAGTACATTGTATATGAGTGAGTTGCACAGTGTAGTACATAGTATATGAGTGAGTTGAACTGAAAAACTTAGAATTTACTGAAAAACCAGCATTAGACGAAATGCACAGTGTAGTAAATAGTATATGAGTGAGTTGCAATGAAAAACTTAGAATTTACTGAAAAACCCGCATTAGACGAAATGCATTGTGTAGTACATTGTATATGAGTGAGTTGCACTGAAAAACTTAGAATTTACTGAAAAACCCGCATTAGACGAAATGCACAGTGTAGTACATAGTTTATGAGTGAGTTGCACTGAAAAACTTAGAATTTACTGAAAAACCCGCATTAGACGAAATGCACAGTGTAGTACATAGTATATGAGTGAGTTGCACTGAAAAACTTAGAATATAAGAAACGCACAGTATAGTACATAGTATATAAGTGAATTGCACTGAAAAACTTAGAATTTACTGAAAAACCCGGATTACACGAAATGCACATGTAGTACATAGTATATGAGTGAGTTGCACTGAAAAACTTAGAATTTACTGAAAAACCCGCATTACACGAAATGAACAGTGTAGTACATAGTATATGAGTGAGTTTCACTGACAAACTTAGAATATAAGAAACGCAAAGTGTAGTACATAGTATATGAGTGAGTTGCACTGAAAAACTTAGTATTTTCTGAAAAACCCGCATTACACGAAATGCACAGTGTAGTACATAGTATATGAGTGAGTTGCACTGAAAAACTTAGAAAATAAGAAACGCACAGTGTAGTACATAATATATGAGTGAGTTTTACTGAAAAACCCGGATTACACGAAATGCACAGTGTAGTACATAGTATATGAGTTAGTTGCACTGAAAAACTTAGATTATAAGAAACGCACATCGTAGTACATAGTATATGAGTGAGTTTTACTGAAAAACCCGGATTACACGAAATGCACAGTGTAGTATATAGTATATGAGTGAGTTGCACTGAAAAACTTAGAATATAAGAAACGCACAGTGTATTACATAGTATATGAGTGAGTTGCCTTGAAAAACGTAGAATTTACTGAAAAACCCGGATTACACGAAATGCACAGTGTAGTACATAGTATATGAGTGAGTTGCACTGAAAAACCCGGATTACACGAAATGCACAGTGTAGTATATAGTATATGAGTGAGTTGCACTGAAAAACTTAGAATATAAGAAAAGCAATTTGTAGTACATAGTATATGAGTGAGTTGCCTTGAAAAACTTAGAATTTACTGAAAAACCCGCATTACACGAAATGCACAGTGTAGTACATAGTATATGAGTGAGTTGCACTGAAAAACTTAGAATATAAGAAACGCACAGTGTAGTACATAGTATATGAGTGAGTTGCACTGAAAAACTTAGAATTTACTGAAAAACCCGCATTACACGAAATGCACAGTGTAGTACATAGTATATGAGTGAGTTGCACTGAAAAACTTAGAATATAAGAAACGCAGAGTGTAGTACATAGTATATGAGTGAGTTGCACTGAAAAACTTAGAATATAAGAAACGCACAGTGTAGTACATAGTATATGAGTGAGTTGCACTGAAAAACTTAGAATATAAGAAACGCACAGTGTAGTACATAGTATATGAGTGAGTTGTACTGAAAAACTTAGAATTTAAGAAACGCACAGTGTAGTACATAGTATATGAGTGAGTTGCACTGAAAAACTTAGAATTTAAGAAACGCACAGTGTAGTACATAGTATATGAGTGAGTTGCACTGAAAAACATAGAATATAAGAAACGCACAGTGTAGTACATAGTATATGAGTGAGTTGCACTGAAAAACTTAGAATATAAGAAACGCACAGTGTAGTACATAGTATATGAGTGAGTTGCACTGAAAAACTTAGAATATAAGAAACGCACAGTGTAGTACATAGTATATGAGTGAGTTGCACTGAAAAACTTAGACTTTACTGAAAAACCCGCATTACACGAAATGCACAGTGTAGTACATAGTATATGAGTGAGTTGCACTGAAAAACTTAGAATATAAGAAACGCACAGTGTAGTACATAGTATATGAGTGAGTTGCACTGAAAAACTTAGAATATAAGAAACGCACAGTGTAGTACATAGTATATGAGTGAGTTGCACTGAAAAACTTAGAATTTACTGAAAAACCAGCATTACACGAAATGCACAGTGTAGTACATAGTATATGAGTGAGTTGCACTGAAAAACTTAGAATATAAGAAACGCACAGTGTAGTACATAGTATATGAGTGAGTTGCACTGAAAAACTTAGAATATAAGAAACGCACAGTGTAGTATATAGTATATGAGTGAGTTGCACTGAAAAACTTAGAATATAAGAAACGCACAGTGTAGTACATAGTATATGAGTGAGTTGCACTGAAAAACTTAGAATATAAGAAACGCACAGTGTAGTACATAGTATATGAGTGAGTTGCACTGAAAAACTTAGAATATAAGAAACGCACAGTGTAGTACCTAGTATATGAGTGAGTTGCACTGAAAACTTAGAATATAAGAAACGCACAGTGTAGTACATAGTATATGAGTGAGTTGCACTGAAAAACTTAGAATATAAGAAACGCACAGTGTAGTACATAATATATGAGTGAGTTGCACTGAAAAACTTAGAATATAAGAAACGCACAGTGTAGTACATAGTATATGAGTGAGTTGCACTGAAAAACTTAGAATATAAGAAACGCACAGTGTAGTACATAGTATATGAGTGAGTTGCACTGAAAAATTTAGAATATAAGAAACGCACAGTGTAGTACATAGTATATGAGTGAGTTGACCTGAAAAACTTACAATATAAGAAACGCACAGTGTAGTACATAGTATATGAGTGAGTTGCACTGAAAAACTTAGAATATAAGAAACGCACAGTGTAGTACATAGTATATGAGTGAGTTGCACTGAAAAACTTAGAATATAAGAAACGCACAGTGTAGTACATAGTATATGAGTGAGTTGCACTGAAAATCTTACAATATAAGAAACGCACAGTGTAGTACATAGTATATGAGTGAGTTGCACTGAAAAACTTAGAATATAAGAAACGCACAGTTTAGTACATAGTATATGAGTGAGTTGCACTGAAAAACTTAGAATATAAGAAACGCACAGTGTAGTACATAGTATATGAGTGAGTTGCACTGAAAAACTTAGAATATAAGAAACGCACAGTGTAGTACATAGTATATGAGTGAGTTGCACTGAAAAACTTAGAATATAAGAAACGCACAGTGTAGTACATACTATATGAGTGAGTTGCACTGAAAAACTTAGAATATAAGAAACGCACAGTGTAGTACCTAGTATATGAGAGAGTTGCACTGAAAACTTAGAATATAAGAAACGCACAGTGTAGTACATAGTATATGAGTGAGTTGCACTGAAAAACTTAGAATATAAGAAACGCAGTGTAGTACATAATATATGAGTGAGTTGCACTGAAAAACTTAGAATATAAGAAACGCACAGTGTAGTACATAGTATATGAGTGAGTTGCACTGAAAAACTTAGAATATAAGAAACGCACAGTGTAGTACATAGTATATGAGTGAGTTGCACTGAAAAATTTAGAATATAAGAAACGCACAGTGTAGTACATAGTATATGAGTGAGTTGACCTGAAAAACTTACAATATAAGAAACGCACAGTGTAGTACATAGTATATGAGTGAGTTGCACTGAAAAACTTAGAATATAAGAAACGCACAGTGTAGTACATAGTATATGAGTGAGTTGCACTGAAAAACTTAGAATATAAGAAACACACAGTGTAGTACATAGTATATGAGTGAGTTGCACTGAAAAACTTAGAATATAAGAAACGCACAGTGTAGTACATAGTATATGAGTGAGTTGCACTGAAAAACTTAGAATATAAGAAACGCACAGTGTAGTACATAGTATATGAGTGAGTTGCACTGAAAATCTTACAATATAAGAAACGCACAGTGTAGTACATAGTATATGAGTGAGTTGCACTGAAAAACTTAGAATATAAGAAACGCACAGTTTAGTACATAGTATATGAGTGAGTTGCACTGAAAAACTTAGAATATAAGAAACGCACAGTGTAGTACATAGTATATGAGTGAGTTGCACTGAAAAACTTAGAATATAAGAAACGCACAGTGTAGTACATAGTATATGAGTGAGTTGCACTGAAAAACTTACAATATAAGAAACGCACAGTGTAGTACATAGTATATGAGTGAGTTGCACTGAAAAACTTAGAATATAAGAAACGCACAGTGTAGTACATAGTATATGAGTGAGTTGCACTGAAAAACTTACAATATAAGAAACGCACAGTGTAGTACATAGTATATGAGTGAGTTGCACTGAAAAACTTAGAATATAAGAAACGCACAGTGTAGTACATAGTATATGAGTGAGTTGCACTGAAAAACTTAGAATATAAGAAACGCACAGTGTAGTACATAGTATATGAGTGAGTTGCACTGAAAAACTTACAATATAAGAAACGCACAGTGTAGTACATAGTATATGAGTGAGTTGCACTGAAAAACTTAGAATATAAGAAACGCACAGTGTAGTACATAGTATATGAGTGAGTTGCACTGAAAAACTTAGAATATAAGAAACGCACAGTGTAGTACATAGTATATGAGTGAGTTGCACTGAAAACTTAGAATATAAGAAACGCACAGTGTAGTACATAGTATATGAGTGAGTTGCACTGAAAAACTTAGAATATAAGAAACGCACAGTGTAGTACATAGTATATGAGTGAGTTGCACTGAAAAACATAGAATTTACTGAAAAACCAGCATTACACGAAATGCACAGTTTAGTACATAGTATATGAGTGAGTTGCACTGAAAAACTTAGAATATAAGAAACGCACAGTGCAGTACATAGTATATGAGTGAGTTGCACTGAAAAACTTAGAATATAAGTAACGCACAGTGTAGTACATAGTATATAAGTGAGTTGTACTGAAAAACTTAGAATATAAGAAACGCACAGTGTAGTACATAATATATGAGTGAGTTGCACTGAAAAACTTAGAATATAAAAACGCACAGTGTAGTACATAGTATATGAGTGAGTTGCACTAAAAACTTAGAATATAAGAAACGCACAGTGTAGTACATAGTATATGAGTGAGTTGCACTGAAAAACTTAGAATATTAGAAACGCACAGTGTAGTACATAGTATATGAGTGAGTTGCACTGAAAAACTTAGAATATAAGAAACGCACAGTGTAGTACATAGTATATGAGTGAGTTGCACTGAAAACTTAGAATATAAGAAACGCACAGTGTAGTACATAGTATATGAGTGAGTTGCACTGAAAAACTTAGAATATAAGAAACGCACAGTGTAGTACATAGTATATGAGTGAGTTGCACTGAAAAACTTAGAATATAAGAAACGCACAGTGTAGTACATAGTATATGAGTGAGTTGCACTGAAAAACTTAGAATATAAGAAACGCACAGTGTAGTACATAGTATATGAGTGAGTTGCACTGAAAAACTTAGAATATAAGAAACGCACAGTGTAGTACATAGTATATGAGTGAGTTGCACTGAAAACTTAGAATATAAGAAACGCACAGTGTAGTACATAGTATATGAGTGAGTTGCACTGAAAAACTTAGAATATAAGAAACGCACAGTGTAGTACATAGTATATGAGTGAGTTGCACTGAAAAACTTAGAATTTACTGAAAAACCAGCATTACACGAAATGCACAGTTTAGTACATAGTATATGAGTGAGTTGCACTGAAAAACTTAGAATATAAGAAACGCACAGTGCAGTACATAGTATATGAGTGAGTTGCACTGAAAAACTTAGAATATAAGTAACGCACAGTGTAGTACATAGTATATAAGTGAGTTGTACTGAAAAACTTAGAATATAAGAAACGCACAGTGTAGTACATAATATATGAGTGAGTTGCACTGAAAAACTTAGAATATAAAAACGCACAGTGTAGTACATAGTATATGAGTGAGTTGCACTAAAAACTTAGAATATAAGAAACGCACAGTGTAGTACATAGTATATGAGTGAGTTGCACTGAAAAACTTAGAATATTAGAAACGCACAGTGTAGTACATAGTATATGAGTGAGTTGCACTGAAAAACTTAGAATATAAGAAACGCACAGTGTAGTACATAGTATATGAGTGAGTTGCACTGAAAACTTAGAATATAAGAAACGCACAGTGTAGTACATAGTATATGAGTGAGTTGCACTGAAAAACTTAGAATATAAGAAACGCACAGTGTAGTACATAGTATATGAGTGAGTTGCACTGAAAAACTTAGAATATAAGAAACGCACAGTGTAGTACATAGTATATGAGTGAGTTGCACTGAAAAACTTAGAATATAAGAAACGCACAGTGTAGTACCTAGTATATGAGTGAGTTGCACTGAAAACTTAGAATATAAGAAACGCACAGTGTAGTACATAGTATATGAGTGAGTTGCACTGAAAAACTTAGAATATAAGAAACGCAGTGTAGTACATAATATATGAGTGAGTTGCACTGAAAAACTTAGAATATAAGAAACGCACAGTGTAGTACATAGTATATGAGTGAGTTGCACTGAAAAACTTAGAATATAAGAAACGCACAGTGTAGTACATAGTATATGAGTGAGTTGCACTGAAAAATTTAGAATATAAGAAACGCACAGTGTAGTACATCGTATATGAGTGAGTTGACCTGAAAAACTTACAATATAAGAAACGCACAGTGTAGTACATAGTATATGAGTGAGTTGCACTGAAAAACTTAGAATATAAGAAACGCACAGTGTAGTACATAGTATATGAGTGAGTTGCACTGAAAAACTTAGAATATAAGAAACACACAGTGTAGTACATAGTATATGAGTGAGTTGCACTGAAAAACTTAGAATATAAGAAACGCACAGTGTAGTACATAGTATATGAGTGAGTTGCACTGAAAAACTTAGAATATAAGAAACGCACAGTGTAGTACATAGTATATGAGTGAGTTGCACTGAAAATCTTACAATATAAGAAACGCACAGTGTAGTACATAGTATATGAGTGAGTTGCACTGAAAAACTTAGAATATAAGAAACGCACAGTTTAGTACATAGTATATGAGTGAGTTGCACTGAAAAACTTAGAATATAAGAAACGCACAGTGTAGTACATAGTATATGAGTGAGTTGCACTGAAAAACTTAGAATATAAGAAACGCACAGTGTAGTACATAGTATATGAGTGAGTTGCACTGAAAAACTTAGAATATAAGAAACGCACAGTGTAGTACATAGTATATGAGTGAGTTGCACTGAAAAACTTAGAATATAAGAAACGCACAGTGTAGTACATAGTATATGAGTGAGTTGCACTGAAAAACTTACAATATAAGAAACGCACAGTGTAGTACATAGTATATGAGTGAGTTGCACTGAAAAACTTAGAATATAAGAAACGCACAGTGTAGTACATAGTATATGAGTGAGTTGCACTGAAAAACTTACAATATAAGAAACGCACAGTGTAGTACATAGTATATGAGTGAGTTGCACTGAAAAACTTACAATATAAGAAACGCACAGTGTAGTACATAGTATATGAGTGAGTTGCACTGAAAAACTTAGAATATAAGAAACGCACAGTGTAGTACATAGTATATGAGTGAGTTGCACTGAAAAACTTAGAATATAAGAAACGCACAGTGTAGTACATAGTATATGAGTGAGTTGCACTGAAAACTTAGAATATAAGAAACGCACAGTGTAGTACATAGTATATGAGTGAGTTGCACTGAAAAACTTAGAATATAAGAAACGCACAGTGTAGTACATAGTATATGAGTGAGTTGCACTGAAAAACATAGAATTTTCTGAAAAACCAGCATTACACGAAATGCACAGTTTAGTACATAGTATATGAGTGAGTTGCACTGAAAAACTTAGAATATAAGAAACGCACAGTGCAGTACATAGTATATGAGTGAGTTGCACTGAAAAACTTAGAATATAAGTAACGCACAGTGTAGTACATAGTATATAAGTGAGTTGTACTGAAAAACTTAGAATATAAGAAACGCACAGTGTAGTACATAATATATGAGTGAGTTGCACTGAAAAACTTAGAATATAAGAAACGCACAGTGTAGTACATAGTATATGAGTGAGTTGCACTAAAAACTTAGAATATAAGAAACGCACAGTGTAGTACATAGTATATGAGTGAGTTGCACTGAAAAACTTAGAATATTAGAAACGCACAGTGTAGTACATAGTATATGAGTGAGTTGCACTGAAAAACTTAGAATATAAGAAACGCACAGTGTAGTACAAAGTATATGAGTGAGTTGCACTGAAAACTTAGAATATAAGAAACGCACAGTGTAGTACATAGTATATGAGTGAGTTGCACTGAAAAACTTAGAATATAAGAAACGCACAGTGTAGTACATAGTATATGAGTGAGTTGCACTGAAAAACTTAGAATATAAGAAACGCACAGTGTAGTACATAGTATATGAGTGAGTTGCACTGAAAACTTAGAATATAAGAAACGCACAGTGTAGTACATAGTATATGAGTGAGTTGCACTGAAAAACTTAGAATATAAGAAACGCACAGTGTAGTACATAGTATATGAGTGAGTTGCACTGAAAAACATAGAATTTTCTGAAAAACCAGCATTACACGAAATGCACAGTTTAGTACATAGTATATGAGTGAGTTGCACTGAAAAACTTAGAATATAAGAAACGCACAGTGCAGTACATAGTATATGAGTGAGTTGCACTGAAAAACTTAGAATATAAGTAACGCACAGTGTAGTACATAGTATATAAGTGAGTTGTACTGAAAAACTTAGAATATAAGAAACGCACAGTGTAGTACATAATATATGAGTGAGTTGCACTGAAAAACTTAGAATATAAGAAACGCACAGTGTAGTACATAGTATATGAGTGAGTTGCACTAAAAACTTAGAATATAAGAAACGCACAGTGTAGTACATAGTATATGAGTGAGTTGCACTGAAAAACTTAGAATATTAGAAACGCACAGTGTAGTACATAGTATATGAGTGAGTTGCACTGAAAAACTTAGAATATAAGAAACGCACAGTGTAGTACATAGTATATGAGTGAGTTGCACTGAAAACTTAGAATATAAGAAACGCACAGTGTAGTACATAGTATATGAGTGAGTTGCACTGAAAAACTTAGAATATAAGAAACGCACAGTGTAGTACATAGTATATGAGTGAGTTGCACTGAAAAACTTAGAATATACTGAAAAACCCGCATTACACGAAATGCACAGTGTAGTACATAGTATATGAGTGAGTTGCACTGAAAAACTTAGAATATAAGAAACGCACAGTGTAGTATATAGTATATGAGTGAGTTTCACTGAAAAACTTAGAATTTACTGAAAAACCCGCATTACACGAAATGCACAGTGTAGTACATAGTATATGAGTGAGTTGCACTGAAAAACTTAGAATATAAGAAACGCACAGTGTAGTACATAGTATATGAGTGAGTTGCTCTGAAAAACTTAGAATATAAGAAACACACAGTGTAGTACATAGTATATGAGTGAGTTGCACTGAAAAACTTAGAATATAAGAAACGCACAGTGTAGTACATAGTATATGAGTGAGTTGCACTGAAAAACTTAGAATTTACTGAAAAACCCGCATTACACGAAATGCACAGTGTAGTACATAGTATATGAGTTAGTTGCACTGAAAAACTTAGAATATAAGAAACGCACAGTGTAGTACAGAGTATATGAGTGAGTTGCACTGAAAAACGTAGAATATAAGAAACGCACAGTGTAGTACATAGTATATGAGTGAGTTGCACTGAAAAATTTAGAATATAAGAAACGCACAGTGTAGTACATAGTATATGAGTGAGTTGCACTGAAAAACTTAGAATATAAGAAACGCACAGTGTACTACATAGTATATGAGTGAGTTGCACTGAAAAACTTAGAATATAAGAAACGCACAGTGTAGTACATAGTATATGAGTGAGTTGCACTGAAAAACTTAGAATATAAGAAACGCACAGTGTAGTACATAGTATATGAGTGAGTTGCACTGAAAAACTTAGAATATAAGAAACGCACAGTGTAGTACATAGTATATGAGTGAGTTGCACTGAAAAACTTAGAATATAAGAAACGCACAGTGTAGTACATAGTATATGAGTGAGTTGCACTGAAAAACTTAGAATATAAGAAACGCACAGTGTAGTACCTAGTATATGAGTGAGTTGCACTGAAAACTTAGAATATAAGAAACGCACAGTGTAGTACATAGTATATGAGTGAGTTGCACTGAAAAACTTAGAATATAAGAAACGCACAGTGTAGTACATAATATATGAGTGAGTTGCACTGAAAAACTTAGAATATAAGAAACGCACAGTGTAGTACATAGTATATGAGTGAGTTGCACTGAAAAACTTAGAATATAAGAAACGCACAGTGTAGTACATAGTATATGAGTGAGTTGCACTGAAAAATTTAGAATATAAGAAACGCACAGTGTAGTACATAGTATATGAGTGAGTTGACCTGAAAAACTTACAATATAAGAAACGCACAGTGTAGTACATAGTATATGAGTGAGTTGCACTGAAAAACTTAGAATATAAGAAACGCACAGTGTAGTACATAGTATATGAGTGAGTTGCACTGAAAAACTTAGAATATAAGAAACACACAGTGTAGTACATAGTATATGAGTGAGTTGCACTGAAAAACTTAGAATATAAGAAACGCACAGTGTAGTACATAGTATATGAGTGCGTTGCACTGAAAAACTTAGAATATAAGAAACGCACAGTGTAGTACATAGTATATGAGTGAGTTGCACTGAAAATCTTACAATATAAGAAACGCACAGTGTAGTACATAGTATATGAGTGAGTTGCACTGAAAAACTTAGAATATAAGAAACGCACAGTGTAGTACATAGTATATGAGTGAGTTGCACTGAAAAACTTAGAATATAAGAAACGCACAGTGTAGTACATAGTATATGAGTGAGTTGCACTGAAAAACTTAGAATATAAGAAACGCACAGTGTAGTACCTAGTATATGAGTGAGTTGCACTGAAAACTTAGAATATAAGAAACGCACAGTGTAGTACATAGTATATGAGTGAGTTGCACTGAAAAACTTAGAATATAAGAAACGCACAGTGTAGTACATAATATATGAGTGAGTTGCACTGAAAAACTTAGAATATAAGAAACGCACAGTGTAGTACATAGTATATGAGTGAGTTGCACTGAAAAACTTAGAATATAAGAAACGCACAGTGTAGTACATAGTATATGAGTGAGTTGCAATGAAAAATTTAGAATATAAGAAACGCACAGTGTAGTACATAGTATATGAGTGAGTTGACCTGAAAAACTTACAATATAAGAAACGCACAGTGTAGTACATAGTATATGAGTGAGTTGCACTGAAAAACTTAGAATATAAGAAACGCACAGTGTAGTACATAGTATATGAGTGAGTTGCACTGAAAAACTTAGAATATAAGAAACACACAGTGTAGTACATAGTATATGAGTGAGTTGCACTGAAAAACTTAGAATATAAGAAACGCACAGTGTAGTACATAGTATATGAGTGAGTTGCACTGAAAAACTTAGAATATAAGAAACGCACAGTGTAGTACATAGTATATGAGTGAGTTGCACTGAAAATCTTACAATATAAGAAACGCACAGTGTAGTACATAGTATATGAGTGAGTTGCACTGAAAAACTTAGAATATAAGAAACGCACAGTTTAGTACATAGTATATGAGTGAGTTGCACTGAAAAACTTAGAATATAAGAAACGCACAGTGTAGTACATAGTATATGAGTGAGTTGCACTGAAAAACTTAGAATATAAGAAACGCACAGTGTAGTACATAGTATATGAGTGAGTTGCACTGAAAAACTTAGAATATAAGAATCGCACAGTGTAGTACATAGTATATGAGTGAGTTGCACTGAAAAACTTAGAATATAAGAAACGCACAGTGTAGTACATAGTATATGAGTGAGTTGCACTGAAAAACTTACAATATAAGAAACGCACAGTGTAGTACATAGTATATGAGTGAGTTGCACTGAAAAACTTAGAATATAAGAAACGCACAGTGTAGTACATAGTATATGAGTGAGTTGCACTGAAAAACTTACAATATAAGAAACGCACAGTGTAGTACATAGTATATGAGTGAGTTGCACTGAAAAACTTACAATATAAGAAACGCACAGTGTAGTACATAGTATATGAGTGAGTTTCACTGAAAAAGTTAGAATATAAGAAACGCACAGTGTAGTACATAGTATATGAGTGAGTTGCACTGAAAAACTTAGAATATAAGAAACGCACAGTGTAGTACATAGTATATGAGTGAGTTGCACTGAAAACTTAGAATATAAGAAACGCACAGTGTAGTACATAGTATATGAGTGAGTTGCACTGAAAAACTTAGAATATAAGAAACGCACAGTGTAGTACATAGTATATGAGTGAGTTGCACTGAAAAACTTAGAATATAAGAAACACACAGTGTAGTACATAGTATATGAGTGAGTTGCACTGAAAAACTTAGAATATAAGAAACGCACAGTGTAGTACATAGTATATGAGTGAGTTGCACTGAAAAACTTAGAATATACTGAAAAACCCGCATTACACGAAATGCACAGTGTAGTACATAGTATATGAGTGAGTTGCACTGAAAAACTTAGAATATAAGAAACGCACAGTGTAGTATATAGTATATGAGTGAGTTTCACTGAAAAACTTAGAATTTACTGAAAAACCCGCATTACACGAAATGCACAGTGTAGTACATAGTATATGAGTGAGTTGCACTGAAAAACTTAGAATATAAGAAACGCACAGTGTAGTACATAGTATATGAGTGAGTTGCTCTGAAAAACTTAGAATATAAGAAACACACAGTGTAGTACATAGTATATGAGTGAGTTGCACTGAAAAACTTAGAATATAAGAAACGCACAGTGTAGTACATAGTATATGAGTGAGTTGCACTGAAAAACTTAGAATTTACTGAAAAACCCGCATTACACGAAATGCACAGTGTAGTACATAGTATATGAGTTAGTTGCACTGAAAAACTTAGAATATAAGAAACGCACAGTGTAGTACAGAGTATATGAGTGAGTTGCACTGAAAAACGTAGAATATAAGAAACGCACAGTGTAGTACATAGTATATGAGTGAGTTGCACTGAAAAATTTAGAATATAAGAAACGCACAGTGTAGTACATAGTATATGAGTGAGTTGCACTGAAAAACTTAGAATATAAGAAACGCACAGTGTACTACATAGTATATGAGTGAGTTGCACTGAAAAACTTAGAATATAAGAAACGCACAGTGTAGTACATAGTATATGAGTGAGTTGCACTGAAAAACTTAGAATATAAGAAACGCACAGTGTAGTACATAGTATATGAGTGAGTTGCACTGAAAAACTTAGAATATAAGAAACGCACAGTGTAGTACATAGTATATGAGTGAGTTGCACTGAAAAACTTAGAATATAAGAAACGCACAGTGTAGTACATAGTATATGAGTGAGTTGCACTGAAAAACTTAGAATATAAGAAACGCACAGTGTAGTACCTAGTATATGAGTGAGTTGCACTGAAAACTTAGAATATAAGAAACGCACAGTGTAGTACATAGTATATGAGTGAGTTGCACTGAAAAACTTAGAATATAAGAAACGCACAGTGTAGTACATAATATATGAGTGAGTTGCACTGAAAAACTTAGAATATAAGAAACGCACAGTGTAGTACATAGTATATGAGTGAGTTGCACTGAAAAACTTAGAATATAAGAAACGCACAGTGTAGTACATAGTATATGAGTGAGTTGCACTGAAAAATTTAGAATATAAGAAACGCACAGTGTAGTACATAGTATATGAGTGAGTTGACCTGAAAAACTTACAATATAAGAAACGCACAGTGTAGTACATAGTATATGAGTGAGTTGCACTGAAAAACTTAGAATATAAGAAACGCACAGTGTAGTACATAGTATATGAGTGAGTTGCACTGAAAAACTTAGAATATAAGAAACACACAGTGTAGTACATAGTATATGAGTGAGTTGCACTGAAAAACTTAGAATATAAGAAACGCACAGTGTAGTACATAGTATATGAGTGCGTTGCACTGAAAAACTTAGAATATAAGAAACGCACAGTGTAGTACATAGTATATGAGTGAGTTGCACTGAAAATCTTACAATATAAGAAACGCACAGTGTAGTACATAGTATATGAGTGAGTTGCACTGAAAAACTTAGAATATAAGAAACGCACAGTGTAGTACATAGTATATGAGTGAGTTGCACTGAAAAACTTAGAATATAAGAAACGCACAGTGTAGTACATAGTATATGAGTGAGTTGCACTGAAAAACTTAGAATATAAGAAACGCACAGTGTAGTACCTAGTATATGAGTGAGTTGCACTGAAAACTTAGAATATAAGAAACGCACAGTGTAGTACATAGTATATGAGTGAGTTGCACTGAAAAACTTAGAATATAAGAAACGCACAGTGTAGTACATAATATATGAGTGAGTTGCACTGAAAAACTTAGAATATAAGAAACGCACAGTGTAGTACATAGTATATGAGTGAGTTGCACTGAAAAACTTAGAATATAAGAAACGCACAGTGTAGTACATAGTATATGAGTGAGTTGCACTGAAAAATTTAGAATATAAGAAACGCACAGTGTAGTACATAGTATATGAGTGAGTTGACCTGAAAAACTTACAATATAAGAAACGCACAGTGTAGTACATAGTATATGAGTGAGTTGCACTGAAAAACTTAGAATATAAGAAACGCACAGTGTAGTACATAGTATATGAGTGAGTTGCACTGAAAAACTTAGAATATAAGAAACACACAGTGTAGTACATAGTATATGAGTGAGTTGCACTGAAAAACTTAGAATATAAGAAACGCACAGTGTAGTACATAGTATATGAGTGAGTTGCACTGAAAAACTTAGAATATAAGAAACGCACAGTGTAGTACATAGTATATGAGTGAGTTGCACTGAAAATCTTACAATATAAGAAACGCACAGTGTAGTACATAGTATATGAGTGAGTTGCACTGAAAAACTTAGAATATAAGAAACGCACAGTTTAGTACATAGTATATGAGTGAGTTGCACTGAAAAACTTAGAATATAAGAAACGCACAGTGTAGTACATAGTATATGAGTGAGTTGCACTGAAAAACTTAGAATATAAGAAACGCACAGTGTAGTACATAGTATATGAGTGAGTTGCACTGAAAAACTTAGAATATAAGAATCGCACAGTGTAGTACATAGTATATGAGTGAGTTGCACTGAAAAACTTAGAATATAAGAAACGCACAGTGTAGTACATAGTATATGAGTGAGTTGCACTGAAAAACTTACAATATAAGAAACGCACAGTGTAGTACATAGTATATGAGTGAGTTGCACTGAAAAACTTAGAATATAAGAAACGCACAGTGTAGTACATAGTATATGAGTGAGTTGCACTGAAAAACTTACAATATAAGAAACGCACAGTGTAGTACATAGTATATGAGTGAGTTGCACTGAAAAACTTACAATATAAGAAACGCACAGTGTAGTACATAGTATATGAGTGAGTTTCACTGAAAAAGTTAGAATATAAGAAACGCACAGTGTAGTACATAGTATATGAGTGAGTTGCACTGAAAAACTTAGAATATAAGAAACGCACAGTGTAGTACATAGTATATGAGTGAGTTGCACTGAAAACTTAGAATATAAGAAACGCACAGTGTAGTACATAGTATATGAGTGAGTTGCACTGAAAAACTTAGAATATAAGAAACGCACAGTGTAGTACATAGTATATGAGTGAGTTGCACTGAAAAACTTAGAATATAAGAAACACACAGTGTAGTACATAGTATATGAGTGAGTTGCACTGAAAAACTTAGAATATAAGAAACGCACAGTGTAGTACATAGTATATGAGTGAGTTGCACTGAAAAACTTAGAATATAAGAAACGCACAGTGTAGTACATAGTATATGAGTGAGTTGCACTGAAAATCTTACAATATAAGAAACGCACAGTGTAGTACATAGTATATGAGTGAGTTGCACTGAAAAACTTAGAATATAAGAAACGCACAATGTAGTACATAGTATATGAGTGAGTTGCACTGAAAAACTTAGAATATAAGAAACGCACAGTGTAGTACATAGTATATGAGTGAGTTGCACTGAAAAACTTAGAATATAAGAAACGCACAGTGTAGTACCTAGTATATGAGTGAGTTGCACTGAAAACTTAGAATATAAGAAACGCACAGTGTAGTACATAGTATATGAGTGAGTTGCACTGAAAAACTTAGAATATAAGAAACGCACAGTGTAGTACATAATATATGAGTGAGTTGCACTGAAAAACTTAGAATATAAGAAACGCACAGTGTAGTACATAGTATATGAGTGAGTTGCACTGAAAAACTTAGAATATAAGAAACGCACAGTGTAGTACATAGTATATGAGTGAGTTGCACTGAAAAATTTAGAATATAAGAAACGCACAGTGTAGTACATAGTATATGAGTGAGTTGACCTGAAAAACTTACAATATAAGAAACGCACAGTGTAGTACATAGTATATGAGTGAGTTGCACTGAAAAACTTAGAATATAAGAAACGCACAGTGTAGTACATAGTATATGAGTGAGTTGCACTGAAAAACTTAGAATATAAGAAACACACAGTGTAGTACATAGTATATGAGTGAGTTGCACTGAAAAACTTAGAATATAAGAAACGCACAGTGTAGTACATAGTATATGAGTGAGTTGCACTGAAAAACTTAGAATATAAGAAACGCACAGTGTAGTACATAGTATATGAGTGAGTTGCACTGAAAATCTTACAATATAAGAAACGCACAGTGTAGTACATAGTATATGAGTGAGTTGCACTGAAAAACTTAGAATATAAGAAACGCACAGTTTAGTACATAGTATATGAGTGAGTTGCACTGAAAAACTTAGAATATAAGAAACGCACAGTGTAGTACATAGTATATGAGTGAGTTGCACTGAAAAACTTAGAATATAAGAAACGCACAGTGTAGTACATAGTATATGAGTGAGTTGCACTGAAAAACTTAGAATATAAGAATCGCACAGTGTAGTACATAGTATATGAGTGAGTTGTACTGAAAAACTTAGAATATAAGAAACGCACAGTGTAGTACATAGTATATGAGTGAGTTGCACTGAAAAACTTACAATATAAGAAACGCACAGTGTAGTACATAGTATATGAGTGAGTTGCACTGAAAAACTTACAATATAAGAAACGCACAGTGTAGTACATAGTATATGAGTGAGTTGCACTGAAAAACTTACAATATAAGAAACGCACAGTGTAGTACATAGTATATGAGTGAGTTGCACTGAAAAACTTAGAATATAAGAAACGCACAGTGTAGTACATAGTATATGAGTGAGTTGCACTGAAAAACTTAGAATATAAGAAACGCACAGTGTAGTACATAGTATATGAGTGAGTTGCACTGAAAACTTAGAATATAAGAAACGCACAGTGTAGTACATAGTATATGAGTGAGTTGCACTGAAAAACTTAGAATATAAGAAACGCACAGTGTAGTACATAGTATATGAGTGAGTTGCACTGAAAAATTTAGAATATAAGAAACGCACAGTGTAGTACATAGTATATGAGTGAGTTGACCTGAAAAACTTACAATATAAGAAACGCACAGTGTAGTACATAGTATATGAGTGAGTTGCACTGAAAAACTTAGAATATAAGAAACGCACAGTGTAGTACATAGTATATGAGTGCGTTGCACTGAAAAACTTAGAATATAAGAAACGCACAGTGTAGTACATAGTATATGAGTGAGTTGCACTGAAAAACTTAGAATATAAGAAACGCACAGTGTAGTACATAGTATATGAGTGAGTTGCACTGAAAAACTTAGAATATAAGAAACGCACAGTGTAGTACATAGTATATGAGTGAGTTGCACTGAAAAATTTAGAATATAAGAAACGCACAGTGTAGTACATAGTATATGAGTGAGTTGACCTGAAAAACTTACAATATAAGAAACGCACAGTGTAGTACATAGTATATGAGTGAGTTGCACTGAAAAACTTAGAATATAAGAAACGCACAGTGTAGTACATAGTATATGAGTGCGTTGCACTGAAAAACTTAGAATATAAGAAACGCACAGTGTAGTACATAGTATATGAGTGAGTTGCACTGAAAATCTTACAATATAAGAAACGCACAGTGTAGTACATAGTATATGAGTGAGTTGCACTGAAAAACTTAGAATATAAGAAACGCACAGTGTAGTACATAGTATATGAGTGAGTTGCACTGAAAAACTTAGAATATAAGAAACGCACAGTGTAGTACATAGTATATGAGTGAGTTGCACTGAAAAACTTAGAATATAAGAAACGCACAGTGTAGTACCTAGTATATGAGTGAGTTGCACTGAAAACTTAGAATATAAGAAACGCACAGTGTAGTACATAGTATATGAGTGAGTTGCACTGAAAAACTTAGAATATAAGAAACGCACAGTGTAGTACATAATATATGAGTGAGTTGCACTGAAAAACTTAGAATATAAGAAACGCACAGTGTAGTACATAGTATATGAGTGAGTTGCACTGAAAAACTTAGAATATAAGAAACGCACAGTGTAGTACATAGTATATGAGTGAGTTGCACTGAAAAATTTAGAATATAAGAAACGCACAGTGTAGTACATAGTATATGAGTGAGTTGACCTGAAAAACTTACAATATAAGAAACGCACAGTGTAGTACATAGTATATGAGTGAGTTGCACTGAAAAACTTAGAATATAAGAAACGCACAGTGTAGTACATAGTATATGAGTGAGTTGCACTGAAAAACTTAGAATATAAGAAACACACAGTGTAGTACATAGTATATGAGTGAGTTGCACTGAAAAACTTAGAATATAAGAAACGCACAGTGTAGTACATAGTATATGAGTGAGTTGCACTGAAAAACTTAGAATATAAGAAACGCACAGTGTAGTACATAGTATATGAGTGAGTTGCACTGAAAATCTTACAATATAAGAAACGCACAGTGTAGTACATAGTATATGAGTGAGTTGCACTGAAAAACTTAGAATATAAGAAACGCACAGTTTAGTACATAGTATAAGAGTGAGTTGCACTGAAAAACTTAGAATATAAGAAACGCACAGTGTAGTACATAGTATATGAGTGAGTTGCACTGAAAAACTTAGAATATAAGAAACGCACAGTGTAGTACATAGTATATGAGTGAGTTGCACTGAAAAACTTAGAATATAAGAATCGCACAGTGTAGTACATAGTATATGAGTGAGTTGCACTGAAAAACTTAGAATATAAGAAACGCACAGTGTAGTACATAGTATATGAGTGAGTTGCACTGAAAAACTTACAATATAAGAAACGCACAGTGTAGTACATAGTATATGAGTGAGTTGCACTGAAAAACTTAGAATATAAGAAACGCACAGTGTAGTACATAGTATATGAGTGAGTTGCACTGAAAAACTTACAATATAAGAAACGCACAGTGTAGTACATAGTATATGAGTGAGTTGCACTGAAAAACTTAGAATATAAGAAACGCACAGTGTAGTACATAGTATATGAGTGAGTTGCACTGAAAAACTTACAATATAAGAAACGCACAGTGTAGTACATAGTATATGAGTGAGTTGCACTGAAAAACTTACAATATAAGAAACGCACAGTGTAGTACATAGTATATGAGTGAGTTTCACTGAAAAAGTTAGAATATAAGAAACGCACAGTGTAGTACATAGTATATGAGTGAGTTGCACTGAAAAACTTAGAATATAAGAAACGCACAGTGTAGTACATAGTATATGAGTGAGTTGCACTGAAAACTTAGAATATAAGAAACGCACAGTGTAGTACATAGTATATGAGTGAGTTGCACTGAAAAACTTAGAATATAAGAAACGCACAGTGTAGTACATAGTATATGAGTGAGTTGCACTGAAAAACTTAGAATATAAGAAACACACAGTGTAGTACATAGTATATGAGTGAGTTGCACTGAAAAACTTAGAATATAAGAAACGCACAGTGTAGTACATAGTATATGAGTGAGTTGCACTGAAAAACTTAGAATATAAGAAACGCACAGTGTAGTACATAGTATATGAGTGAGTTGCACTGAAAATCTTACAATATAAGAAACGCACAGTGTAGTACATAGTATATGAGTGAGTTGCACTGAAAAACTTAGAATATAAGAAACGCACAATGTAGTACATAGTATATGAGTGAGTTGCACTGAAAAACTTAGAATATAAGAAACGCACAGTGTAGTACATAGTATATGAGTGAGTTGCACTGAAAAACTTAGAATATAAGAAACGCACAGTGTAGTACCTAGTATATGAGTGAGTTGCACTGAAAACTTAGAATATAAGAAACGCACAGTGTAGTACATAGTATATGAGTGAGTTGCACTGAAAAACTTAGAATATAAGAAACGCACAGTGTAGTACATAATATATGAGTGAGTTGCACTGAAAAACTTAGAATATAAGAAACGCACAGTGTAGTACATAGTATATGAGTGAGTTGCACTGAAAAACTTAGAATATAAGAAACGCACAGTGTAGTACATAGTATATGAGTGAGTTGCACTGAAAAATTTAGAATATAAGAAACGCACAGTGTAGTACATAGTATATGAGTGAGTTGACCTGAAAAACTTACAATATAAGAAACGCACAGTGTAGTACATAGTATATGAGTGAGTTGCACTGAAAAACTTAGAATATAAGAAACGCACAGTGTAGTACATAGTATATGAGTGAGTTGCACTGAAAAACTTAGAATATAAGAAACACACAGTGTAGTACATAGTATATGAGTGAGTTGCACTGAAAAACTTAGAATATAAGAAACGCACAGTGTAGTACATAGTATATGAGTGAGTTGCACTGAAAAACTTAGAATATAAGAAACGCACAGTGTAGTACATAGTATATGAGTGAGTTGCACTGAAAATCTTACAATATAAGAAACGCACAGTGTAGTACATAGTATATGAGTGAGTTGCACTGAAAAACTTAGAATATAAGAAACGCACAGTTTAGTACATAGTATATGAGTGAGTTGCACTGAAAAACTTAGAATATAAGAAACGCACAGTGTAGTACATAGTATATGAGTGAGTTGCACTGAAAAACTTAGAATATAAGAAACGCACAGTGTAGTACATAGTATATGAGTGAGTTGCACTGAAAAACTTAGAATATAAGAATCGCACAGTGTAGTACATAGTATATGAGTGAGTTGTACTGAAAAACTTAGAATATAAGAAACGCACAGTGTAGTACATAGTATATGAGTGAGTTGCACTGAAAAACTTACAATATAAGAAACGCACAGTGTAGTACATAGTATATGAGTGAGTTGCACTGAAAAACTTACAATATAAGAAACGCACAGTGTAGTACATAGTATATGAGTGAGTTGCACTGAAAAACTTACAATATAAGAAACGCACAGTGTAGTACATAGTATATGAGTGAGTTGCACTGAAAAACTTAGAATATAAGAAACGCACAGTGTAGTACATAGTATATGAGTGAGTTGCACTGAAAAACTTAGAATATAAGAAACGCACAGTGTAGTACATAGTATATGAGTGAGTTGCACTGAAAACTTAGAATATAAGAAACGCACAGTGTAGTACATAGTATATGAGTGAGTTGCACTGAAAAACTTAGAATATAAGAAACGCACAGTGTAGTACATAGTATATGAGTGAGTTGCACTGAAAAATTTAGAATATAAGAAACGCACAGTGTAGTACATAGTATATGAGTGAGTTGACCTGAAAAACTTACAATATAAGAAACGCACAGTGTAGTACATAGTATATGAGTGAGTTGCACTGAAAAACTTAGAATATAAGAAACGCACAGTGTAGTACATAGTATATGAGTGCGTTGCACTGAAAAACTTAGAATATAAGAAACGCACAGTGTAGTACATAGTATATGAGTGAGTTGCACTGAAAAACTTAGAATATAAGAAACGCACAGTGTAGTACATAGTATATGAGTGAGTTGCACTGAAAAACTTAGAATATAAGAAACGCACAGTGTAGTACATAGTATATGAGTGAGTTGCACTGAAAAATTTAGAATATAAGAAACGCACAGTGTAGTACATAGTATATGAGTGAGTTGACCTGAAAAACTTACAATATAAGAAACGCACAGTGTAGTACATAGTATATGAGTGAGTTGCACTGAAAAACTTAGAATATAAGAAACGCACAGTGTAGTACATAGTATATGAGTGCGTTGCACTGAAAAACTTAGAATATAAGAAACGCACAGTGTAGTACATAGTATATGAGTGAGTTGCACTGAAAATCTTACAATATAAGAAACGCACAGTGTAGTACATAGTATATGAGTGAGTTGCACTGAAAAACTTAGAATATAAGAAACGCACAGTGTAGTACATAGTATATGAGTGAGTTGCACTGAAAAACTTAGAATATAAGAAACGCACAGTGTAGTACATAGTATATGAGTGAGTTGCACTGAAAAACTTAGAATATAAGAAACGCACAGTGTAGTACCTAGTATATGAGTGAGTTGCACTGAAAACTTAGAATATAAGAAACGCACAGTGTAGTACATAGTATATGAGTGAGTTGCACTGAAAAACTTAGAATATAAGAAACGCACAGTGTAGTACATAATATATGAGTGAGTTGCACTGAAAAACTTAGAATATAAGAAACGCACAGTGTAGTACATAGTATATGAGTGAGTTGCACTGAAAAACTTAGAATATAAGAAACGCACAGTGTAGTACATAGTATATGAGTGAGTTGCACTGAAAAATTTAGAATATAAGAAACGCACAGTGTAGTACATAGTATATGAGTGAGTTGACCTGAAAAACTTACAATATAAGAAACGCACAGTGTAGTACATAGTATATGAGTGAGTTGCACTGAAAAACTTAGAATATAAGAAACGCACAGTGTAGTACATAGTATATGAGTGAGTTGCACTGAAAAACTTAGAATATAAGAAACACACAGTGTAGTACATAGTATATGAGTGAGTTGCACTGAAAAACTTAGAATATAAGAAACGCACAGTGTAGTACATAGTATATGAGTGAGTTGCACTGAAAAACTTAGAATATAAGAAACGCACAGTGTAGTACATAGTATATGAGTGAGTTGCACTGAAAATCTTACAATATAAGAAACGCACAGTGTAGTACATAGTATATGAGTGAGTTGCACTGAAAAACTTAGAATATAAGAAACGCACAGTTTAGTACATAGTATAAGAGTGAGTTGCACTGAAAAACTTAGAATATAAGAAACGCACAGTGTAGTACATAGTATATGAGTGAGTTGCACTGAAAAACTTAGAATATAAGAAACGCACAGTGTAGTACATAGTATATGAGTGAGTTGCACTGAAAAACTTAGAATATAAGAATCGCACAGTGTAGTACATAGTATATGAGTGAGTTGCACTGAAAAACTTAGAATATAAGAAACGCACAGTGTAGTACATAGTATATGAGTGAGTTGCACTGAAAAACTTACAATATAAGAAACGCACAGTGTAGTACATAGTATATGAGTGAGTTGCACTGAAAAACTTAGAATATAAGAAACGCACAGTGTAGTACATAGTATATGAGTGAGTTGCACTGAAAAACTTACAATATAAGAAACGCACAGTGTAGTACATAGTATATGAGTGAGTTTCACTGAAAAACTTAGAATATAAGAATCGCACAGTGTAGTACATAGTATATGAGTGAGTTGCACTGAAAAACTTAGAATATAAGAAACGCACAGTGTAGTACATAGTATATGAGTGAGTTGCACTGAAAAACTTACAATATAAGAAACGCACAGTGTAGTACATAGTATATGAGTGAGTTGCACTGAAAAACTTAGAATATAAGAAACGCACAGTGTAGTACATAGTATATGAGTGAGTTGCACTGAAAAACTTACAATATAAGAAACGCACAGTGTAGTACATAGTATATGAGTGAGTTGCACTGAAAAACTTACAATATAAGAAACGCACAGTGTAGTACATAGTATATGAGTGAGTTTCACTGAAAAAGTTAGAATATAAGAAACGCACAGTGTAGTACATAGTATATGAGTGAGTTGCACTGAAAAACTTAGAATATAAGAAACGCACAGTGTAGTACATAGTATATGAGTGAGTTGCACTGAAAACTTAGAATATTAGAAACGCACAGTGTAGTACATAGTATATGAGTGAGTTGCACTGAAAAACTTAGAATATAAGAAACGCACAGTGTAGTACATAGTATATGAGTGAGTTGCACTGAAAAACTTAGAATATAAGAAACACACAGTGTAGTACATAGTATATGAGTGAGTTGCACTGAAAAACTTAGAATATAAGAAACGCACAGTGTAGTACATAGTATATGAGTGAGTTGCACTGAAAAACTTAGAATATAAGAAACGCACAGTGTAGTACATAGTATATGAGTGAGTTGCACTGAAAATCTTACAATATAAGAAACGCACAGTGTAGTACATAGTATATGAGTGAGTTGCACTGAAAAACTTAGAATATAAGAAACGCACAGTGTAGTACATAGTATATGAGTGAGTTGCACTGAAAAACTTAGAATATAAGAAACGCACAGTGTAGTACATAGTATATGAGTGAGTTGCACTGAAAAACTTAGAATATAAGAAACGCACAGTGTAGTACCTAGTATATGAGTGAGTTGCACTGAAAACTTAGAATATAAGAAACGCACAGTGTAGTACATAGTATATGAGTGAGTTGCACTGAAAAACTTAGAATATAAGAAACGCACAGTGTAGTACATAATATATGAGTGAGTTGCACTGAAAAACTTAGAATATAAGAAACGCACAGTGTAGTACATAGTATATGAGTGAGTTGCACTGAAAAACTTAGAATATAAGAAACGCACAGTGTAGTACATAGTATATGAGTGAGTTGCACTGAAAAATTTAGAATATAAGAAACGCACAGTGTAGTACATAGTATATGAGTGAGTTGACCTGAAAAACTTACAATATAAGAAACGCACAGTGTAGTACATAGTATATGAGTGAGTTGCACTGAAAAACTTAGAATATAAGAAACGCACAGTGTAGTACATAGTATATGAGTGAGTTGCACTGAAAAACTTAGAATATAAGAAACACACAGTGTAGTACATAGTATATGAGTGAGTTGCACTGAAAAACTTAGAATATAAGAAACGCACAGTGTAGTACATAGTATATGAGTGAGTTGCACTGAAAAACTTAGAATATAAGAAACGCACAGTGTAGTACATAGTATATGAGTGAGTTGCACTGAAAATCTTACAATATAAGAAACGCACAGTGTAGTACATAGTATATGAGTGAGTTGCACTGAAAAACTTAGAATATAAGAAACGCACAGTTTAGTACATAGTATATGAGTGAGTTGCACTGAAAAACTTAGAATATAAGAAACGCACAGTGTAGTACATAGTATATGAGTGAGTTGCACTGAAAAACTTAGAATATAAGAAACGCACAGTGTAGTACATAGTATATGAGTGAGTTGCACTGAAAAACTTAGAATATAAGAATCGCACAGTGTAGTACATAGTATATGAGTGAGTTGTACTGAAAAACTTAGAATATAAGAAACGCACAGTGTAGTACATAGTATATGAGTGAGTTGCACTGAAAAACTTACAATATAAGAAACGCACAGTGTAGTACATAGTATATGAGTGAGTTGCACTGAAAAACTTACAATATAAGAAACGCACAGTGTAGTACATAGTATATGAGTGAGTTGCACTGAAAAACTTACAATATAAGAAACGCACAGTGTAGTACATAGTATATGAGTGAGTTGCACTGAAAAACTTAGAATATAAGAAACGCACAGTGTAGTACATAGTATATGAGTGAGTTGCACTGAAAAACTTAGAATATAAGAAACGCACAGTGTAGTACATAGTATATGAGTGAGTTGCACTGAAAACTTAGAATATAAGAAACGCACAGTGTAGTACATAGTATATGAGTGAGTTGCACTGAAAAACTTAGAATATAAGAAACGCACAGTGTAGTACATAGTATATGAGTGAGTTGCACTGAAAAACTTAGAATTTACTGAAAAACCAGCATTACACGAAATGCACAGTTTAGTACATAGTATATGAGTGAGTTGCACTGAAAAACTTAGAATATAAGAAACGCACAGTGCAGTACATAGTATATGAGTGAGTTGCACTGAAAAACTTAGAATATAAGAAACGCACAGTGTAGTACATAGTATATAAGTGAGTTGTACTGAAAAACTTAGAATATAAGAAACGCACAGTGTAGTACATAATATATGAGTGAGTTGCACTGAAAACTTAGAATATAAGAAACGCACAGTGTAGTACATAGTATATGAGTGAGTTGCACTAAAAACTTAGAATATAAGAAACGCACAGTGTAGTACATAGTATATGAGTGAGTTGCACTGAAAAACTTAGAATATAAGAAACGCACAGTGTAGTACATAGTATATGAGTGAGTTGCACTGAAAAACTTACAATATAAGAAACGCACAGTGTAGTACATAGTATATGAGTGAGTTGCACTGAAAAACTTAGAATATAAGAAACGCACAGTGTAGTACATAGTATATGAGTGAGTTGCACTGAAAAACTTACAATATAAGAAACGCACAGTGTAGTACATAGTATATGAGTGAGTTGCACTGAAAAACTTAGAATATAAGAAACGCACAGTGTAGTACATAGTATATGAGTGAGTTGCACTGAAAAACTTAGAATATAAGAAACGCACAGTGTAGTACATAGTATATGAGTGAGTTGCACTGAAAAACTTAGAATATAAGAAACGCACAGTGTAGTACATAGTATATGAGTGAGTTGCACTGAAAACTTAGAATATAAGAAACGCACAGTGTAGTACATAGTATATGAGTGAGTTGCACTGAAAAACTTAGAATATAAGAAACGCACAGTGTAGTACATAGTATATGAGTGAGTTGCACTGAAAAACTTAGAATATAAGAAACGCACAGTGTAGTATATAGTATATGAGTGAGTTTCACTGAAAAACTTAGAATTTACTGAAAAACCCGCATTACACGAAATGCACAGTGTAGTACATAGTATATGAGTGAGTTGCACTGAAAAACTTAGAATATTAGAAACGCACAGTGTAGTACATAGTATATGAGTGAGTTGCACTGAAAAACTTAGAATATAAGAAACGCACAGTGTAGTACATAGTATATGAGTGAGTTGCACTGAAAACTTAGAATATAAGAAACGCACAGTGTAGTACATAGTATATGAGTGAGTTGCACTGAAAAACTTAGAATATAAGAAACGCACAGTGTAGTACATAGTATATGAGTGAGTTGCACTGAAAAACTTAGAATATACTGAAAAACCCGCATTACACGAAATGCACAGTGTAGTACATAGTATATGAGTGAGTTGCACTGAATAACTTAGAATATAAGAAACGCACAGTGTAGTATATAGTATATGAGTGAGTTTCACTGAAAAACTTAGAATTTACTGAAAAACCCGCATTACACGAAATGCACAGTGTAGTACATAGTATATGAGTGAGTTGCACTGAAAAACTTAGAATATAAGAAACGCACAGTGTAGTACATAGTATATGAGTGAGTTGCTCTGAAAAACTTAGAATATAAGAAACACACAGTGTAGTACATAGTATATGAGTGAGTTGCACTGAAAAACTTAGAATATAAGAAACGCACAGTGTAGTACATAGTATATGAGTGAGTTGCACTGAAAAACTTAGAATATAAGAAACGCACAGTGTAGTACATAATATATGAGTGAGTTGCACTGAAAAACTTAGAATATAAGAAACGCACAGTGTAGTACATAGTATATGAGTGAGTTGCACTGAAAAACTTAGAATATAAGAAACGCACAGTGTAGTACATAGTATATGAGTGAGTTGCACTGAAAAATTTAGAATATAAGAAACGCACAGTGTAGTACATAGTATATGAGTGAGTTGACCTGAAAAACTTACAATATAAGAAACGCACAGTGTAGTACATAGTATATGAGTGAGTTGCACTGAAAAACTTAGAATATAAGAAACGCACAGTGTAGTACATAGTATATGAGTGAGTTGCACTGAAAAACTTAGAATATAAGAAACACACAGTGTAGTACATAGTATATGAGTGAGTTGCACTGAAAAACTTAGAATATAAGAAACGCACAGTGTAGTACATAGTATATGAGTGAGTTGCACTGAAAAACTTAGAATATAAGAAACGCACAGTGTAGTACATAGTATATGAGTGAGTTGCACTGAAAATCTTACAATATAAGAAACGCACAGTGTAGTACATAGTATATGAGTGAGTTGCACTGAAAAACTTAGAATATAAGAAACGCACAGTTTAGTACATAGTATATGAGTGAGTTGCACTGAAAAACTTAGAATATAAGAAACGCACAGTGTAGTACATAGTATATGAGTGAGTTGCACTGAAAAACTTAGAATATAAGAAACGCACAGTGTAGTACATAGTATATGAGTGAGTTGCACTGAAAAACTTAGAATATAAGAATCGCACAGTGTAGTACATAGTATATGAGTGAGTTGTACTGAAAAACTTAGAATATAAGAAACGCACAGTGTAGTACATAGTATATGAGTGAGTTGCACTGAAAAACTTACAATATAAGAAACGCACAGTGTAGTACATAGTATATGAGTGAGTTGCACTGAAAAACTTACAATATAAGAAACGCACAGTGTAGTACATAGTATATGAGTGAGTTGCACTGAAAAACTTACAATATAAGAAACGCACAGTGTAGTACATAGTATATGAGTGAGTTGCACTGAAAAACTTAGAATATAAGAAACGCACAGTGTAGTACATAGTATATGAGTGAGTTGCACTGAAAAACTTAGAATATAAGAAACGCACAGTGTAGTACATAGTATATGAGTGAGTTGCACTGAAAACTTAGAATATAAGAAACGCACAGTGTAGTACATAGTATATGAGTGAGTTGCACTGAAAAACTTAGAATATAAGAAACGCACAGTGTAGTACATAGTATATGAGTGAGTTGCACTGAAAAATTTAGAATATAAGAAACGCACAGTGTAGTACATAGTATATGAGTGAGTTGACCTGAAAAACTTACAATATAAGAAACGCACAGTGTAGTACATAGTATATGAGTGAGTTGCACTGAAAAACTTAGAATATAAGAAACGCACAGTGTAGTACATAGTATATGAGTGCGTTGCACTGAAAAACTTAGAATATAAGAAACGCACAGTGTAGTACATAGTATATGAGTGAGTTGCACTGAAAAACTTAGAATATAAGAAACGCACAGTGTAGTACATAGTATATGAGTGAGTTGCACTGAAAAACTTAGAATATAAGAAACGCACAGTGTAGTACATAGTATATGAGTGAGTTGCACTGAAAAATTTAGAATATAAGAAACGCACAGTGTAGTACATAGTATATGAGTGAGTTGACCTGAAAAACTTACAATATAAGAAACGCACAGTGTAGTACATAGTATATGAGTGAGTTGCACTGAAAAACTTAGAATATAAGAAACGCACAGTGTAGTACATAGTATATGAGTGCGTTGCACTGAAAAACTTAGAATATAAGAAACGCACAGTGTAGTACATAGTATATGAGTGAGTTGCACTGAAAATCTTACAATATAAGAAACGCACAGTGTAGTACATAGTATATGAGTGAGTTGCACTGAAAAACTTAGAATATAAGAAACGCACAGTGTAGTACATAGTATATGAGTGAGTTGCACTGAAAAACTTAGAATATAAGAAACGCACAGTGTAGTACATAGTATATGAGTGAGTTGCACTGAAAAACTTAGAATATAAGAAACGCACAGTGTAGTACCTAGTATATGAGTGAGTTGCACTGAAAACTTAGAATATAAGAAACGCACAGTGTAGTACATAGTATATGAGTGAGTTGCACTGAAAAACTTAGAATATAAGAAACGCACAGTGTAGTACATAATATATGAGTGAGTTGCACTGAAAAACTTAGAATATAAGAAACGCACAGTGTAGTACATAGTATATGAGTGAGTTGCACTGAAAAACTTAGAATATAAGAAACGCACAGTGTAGTACATAGTATATGAGTGAGTTGCACTGAAAAATTTAGAATATAAGAAACGCACAGTGTAGTACATAGTATATGAGTGAGTTGACCTGAAAAACTTACAATATAAGAAACGCACAGTGTAGTACATAGTATATGAGTGAGTTGCACTGAAAAACTTAGAATATAAGAAACGCACAGTGTAGTACATAGTATATGAGTGAGTTGCACTGAAAAACTTAGAATATAAGAAACACACAGTGTAGTACATAGTATATGAGTGAGTTGCACTGAAAAACTTAGAATATAAGAAACGCACAGTGTAGTACATAGTATATGAGTGAGTTGCACTGAAAAACTTAGAATATAAGAAACGCACAGTGTAGTACATAGTATATGAGTGAGTTGCACTGAAAATCTTACAATATAAGAAACGCACAGTGTAGTACATAGTATATGAGTGAGTTGCACTGAAAAACTTAGAATATAAGAAACGCACAGTTTAGTACATAGTATATGAGTGAGTTGCACTGAAAAACTTAGAATATAAGAAACGCACAGTGTAGTACATAGTATATGAGTGAGTTGCACTGAAAAACTTAGAATATAAGAAACGCACAGTGTAGTACATAGTATATGAGTGAGTTGCACTGAAAAACTTAGAATATAAGAATCGCACAGTGTAGTACATAGTATATGAGTGAGTTGCACTGAAAAACTTAGAATATAAGAAACGCACAGTGTAGTACATAGTATATGAGTGAGTTGCACTGAAAAACTTACAATATAAGAAACGCACAGTGTAGTACATAGTATATGAGTGAGTTGCACTGAAAAACTTAGAATATAAGAAACGCACAGTGTAGTACATAGTATATGAGTGAGTTGCACTGAAAAACTTACAATATAAGAAACGCACAGTGTAGTACATAGTATATGAGTGAGTTGCACTGAAAAACTTACAATATAAGAAACGCACAGTGTAGTACATAGTATATGAGTGAGTTTCACTGAAAAAGTTAGAATATAAGAAACGCACAGTGTAGTACATAGTATATGAGTGAGTTGCACTGAAAAACTTAGAATATAAGAAACGCACAGTGTAGTACATAGTATATGAGTGAGTTGCACTGAAAACTTAGAATATAAGAAACGCACAGTGTAGTACATAGTATATGAGTGAGTTGCACTGAAAAACTTAGAATATAAGAAACGCACAGTGTAGTACATAGTATATGAGTGAGTTGCACTGAAAAACTTAGAATATAAGAAACACACAGTGTAGTACATAGTATATGAGTGAGTTGCACTGAAAAACTTAGAATATAAGAAACGCACAGTGTAGTACATAGTATATGAGTGAGTTGCACTGAAAAACTTAGAATATAAGAAACGCACAGTGTAGTACATAGTATATGAGTGAGTTGCACTGAAAATCTTACAATATAAGAAACGCACAGTGTAGTACATAGTATATGAGTGAGTTGCACTGAAAAACTTAGAATATAAGAAACGCACAGTGTAGTACATAGTATATGAGTGAGTTGCACTGAAAAACTTAGAATATAAGAAACGCACAGTGTAGTACATAGTATATGAGTGAGTTGCACTGAAAAACTTAGAATATAAGAAACGCACAGTGTAGTACCTAGTATATGAGTGAGTTGCACTGAAAAACTTAGAATATAAGAAACGCACAGTGTAGTACATAGTATATGAGTGAGTTGCACTGAAAAACTTAGAATATAAGAAACGCACAGTGTAGTACATAATATATGAGTGAGTTGCACTGAAAAACTTAGAATATAAGAAACGCACAGTGTAGTACATAGTATATGAGTGAGTTGCACTGAAAAACTTAGAATATAAGAAACGCACAGTGTAGTACATAGTATATGAGTGAGTTGCACTGAAAAATTTAGAATATAAGAAACGCACAGTGTAGTACATAGTATATGAGTGAGTTGACCTGAAAAACTTACAATATAAGAAACGCACAGTGTAGTACATAGTATATGAGTGAGTTGCACTGAAAAACTTAGAATATAAGAAACGCACAGTGTAGTACATAGTATATGAGTGAGTTGCACTGAAAAACTTAGAATATAAGAAACACACAGTGTAGTACATAGTATATGAGTGAGTTGCACTGAAAAACTTAGAATATAAGAAACGCACAGTGTAGTACATAGTATATGAGTGAGTTGCACTGAAAAACTTAGAATATAAGAAACGCACAGTGTAGTACATAGTATATGAGTGAGTTGCACTGAAAATCTTACAATATAAGAAACGCACAGTGTAGTACATAGTATATGAGTGAGTTGCACTGAAAAACTTAGAATATAAGAAACGCACAGTTTAGTACATAGTATATGAGTGAGTTGCACTGAAAAACTTAGAATATAAGAAACGCACAGTGTAGTACATAGTATATGAGTGAGTTGCACTGAAAAACTTAGAATATAAGAAACGCACAGTGTAGTACATAGTATATGAGTGAGTTGCACTGAAAAACTTAGAATATAAGAATCGCACAGTGTAGTACATAGTATATGAGTGAGTTGTACTGAAAAACTTAGAATATAAGAAACGCACAGTGTAGTACATAGTATATGAGTGAGTTGCACTGAAAAACTTACAATATAAGAAACGCACAGTGTAGTACATAGTATATGAGTGAGTTGCACTGAAAAACTTACAATATAAGAAACGCACAGTGTAGTACATAGTATATGAGTGAGTTGCACTGAAAAACTTACAATATAAGAAACGCACAGTGTAGTACATAGTATATGAGTGAGTTGCACTGAAAAACTTAGAATATAAGAAACGCACAGTGTAGTACATAGTATATGAGTGAGTTGCACTGAAAAACTTAGAATATAAGAAACGCACAGTGTAGTACATAGTATATGAGTGAGTTGCACTGAAAACTTAGAATATAAGAAACGCACAGTGTAGTACATAGTATATGAGTGAGTTGCACTGAAAAACTTAGAATATAAGAAACGCACAGTGTAGTACATAGTATATGAGTGAGTTGCACTGAAAAACTTAGAATTTACTGAAAAACCAGCATTACACGAAATGCACAGTTTAGTACATAGTATATGAGTGAGTTGCACTGAAAAACTTAGAATATAAGAAACGCACAGTGCAGTACATAGTATATGAGTGAGTTGCACTGAAAAACTTAGAATATAAGAAACGCACAGTGTAGTACATAGTATATAAGTGAGTTGTACTGAAAAACTTAGAATATAAGAAACGCACAGTGTAGTACATAATATATGAGTGAGTTGCACTGAAAACTTAGAATATAAGAAACGCACAGTGTAGTACATAGTATATGAGTGAGTTGCACTAAAAACTTAGAATATAAGAAACGCACAGTGTAGTACATAGTATATGAGTGAGTTGCACTGAAAAACTTAGAATATAAGAAACGCACAGTGTAGTACATAGTATATGAGTGAGTTGCACTGAAAAACTTACAATATAAGAAACGCACAGTGTAGTACATAGTATATGAGTGAGTTGCACTGAAAAACTTAGAATATAAGAAACGCACAGTGTAGTACATAGTATATGAGTGAGTTGCACTGAAAAACTTACAATATAAGAAACGCACAGTGTAGTACATAGTATATGAGTGAGTTGCACTGAAAAACTTAGAATATAAGAAACGCACAGTGTAGTACATAGTATATGAGTGAGTTGACCTGAAAAACTTACAATATAAGAAACGCACAGTGTAGTACATAGTATATGAGTGAGTTGCACTGAAAAACTTAGAATATAAGAAACGCACAGTGTAGTACATAGTATATGAGTGAGTTGCACTGAAAACTTAGAATATAAGAAACGCACAGTGTAGTACATAGTATATGAGTGAGTTGCACTGAAAAACTTAGAATATAAGAAACGCACAGTGTAGTACATAGTATATGAGTGAGTTGCACTGAAAAACTTAGAATATAAGAAACGCACAGTGTAGTATATAGTATATGAGTGAGTTTCACTGAAAAACTTAGAATTTACTGAAAAACCCGCATTACACGAAATGCACAGTGTAGTACATAGTATATGAGTGAGTTGCACTGAAAAACTTAGAATATTAGAAACGCACAGTGTAGTACATAGTATATGAGTGAGTTGCACTGAAAAACTTAGAATATAAGAAACGCACAGTGTAGTACATAGTATATGAGTGAGTTGCACTGAAAACTTAGAATATAAGAAACGCACAGTGTAGTACATAGTATATGAGTGAGTTGCACTGAAAAACTTAGAATATAAGAAACGCACAGTGTAGTACATAGTATATGAGTGAGTTGCACTGAAAAACTTAGAATATACTGAAAAACCCGCATTACACGAAATGCACAGTGTAGTACATAGTATATGAGTGAGTTGCACTGAATAACTTAGAATATAAGAAACGCACAGTGTAGTATATAGTATATGAGTGAGTTTCACTGAAAAACTTAGAATTTACTGAAAAACCCGCATTACACGAAATGCACAGTGTAGTACATAGTATATGAGTGAGTTGCACTGAAAAACTTAGAATATAAGAAACGCACAGTGTAGTACATAGTATATGAGTGAGTTGCTCTGAAAAACTTAGAATATAAGAAACACACAGTGTAGTACATAGTATATGAGTGAGTTGCACTGAAAAACTTAGAATATAAGAAACGCACAGTGTAGTACATAGTATATGAGTGAGTTGCACTGAAAAACTTAGAATTTACTGAAAAACCCGCATTACACGAAACGCACAGTGTAGTACATAGTATATGAGTGAGTTGCACTGAAAAATTTAGAATATAAGAAACGCACAGTGTAGTACATAGTATATGAGTGAGTTGACCTGAAAAACTTACAATATAAGAAACGCACAGTGTAGTACATAGTATATGAGTGAGTTGCACTGAAAAACTTAGAATATAAGAAACGCACAGTGTAGTACATAGTATATGAGTGAGTTGCACTGAAAAACTTAGAATATAAGAAACACACAGTGTAGTACATAGTATATGAGTGAGTTGCACTGAAAAACTTAGAATATAAGAAACGCACAGTGTAGTACATAGTATATGAGTGAGTTGCACTGAAAAACTTAGAATATAAGAAACGCACAGTGTAGTACATAGTATATGAGTGAGTTGCACTGAAAAACTTAGAATATAAGAAACGCACAGTGTAGTACATAGTATATGAGTGAGTTGCACTGAAAATCTTACAATATAAGAAACGCACAGTGTAGTACATAGTATATGAGTGAGTTGCACTGAAAAACTTAGAATATAAGAAATGCACAGTGTAGTACATAGTATATGAGTGAGTTGCACTGAAAATCTTACAATATAAGAAACGCACAGTGTAGTACATAGTATATGAGTGAGTTGCACTGAAAAACTTAGAATATAAGAAACGCACAGTGTAGTACATAGTATATGAGTGAGTTGCACTGAAAAACTTAGAATATAAGAAACGCACAGTGTAGTACATAGTATATGAGTGAGTTGCACTGAAAAACTTAGAATATAAGAAACGCACAGTGTAGTACATAGTATATGAGTGAGTTGCACTGAAAAACTTACAATATAAGAAACGCACAGTGTAGTACATAGTATATGAGTGAGTTGCACTGAAAAACTTAGAATATAAGAAACGCACAGTGTAGTACATAGTATATGAGTGAGTTGCACTGAAAAACTTAGAATATAAGAAACGCACAGTGTAGTACATAGTATATGAGTGAGTTGCACTGAAAACTTAGAATATAAGAAACGCACAGTGTAGTACATAGTATATGAGTGAGTTGCACTGAAAAACTTAGAATATAAGAAACGCACAGTGTAGTACATAGTATATGAGTGAGTTGCACTGAAAAACTTAGAATTTACTGAAAAAACCAGCATTACACGAAATGCACAGTTTAGTACATAGTATATGAGTGAGTTGCACTGAAAAACTTAGAATATAAGAAACGCACAGTGCAGTACATAGTATATGAGTGAGTTGCACTGAAAAACTTAGAATATAAGAAACGCACAGTGTAGTACATAGTATATAAGTGAGTTGTACTGAAAAACTTAGAATATAAGAAACGCACAGTGTAGTACATAATATATGAGTGAGTTGCACTGAAAAACTTAGAATATAAGAAACGCACAGTGTAGTACATAGTATATGAGTGAGTTGCACTAAAAACTTAGAATATAAGAAACGCACAGTGTAGTACATAGTATATGAGTGAGTTGCACTGAAAAACTTAGAATATTAGAAACGCACAGTGTAGTACATAGTATATGAGTGAGTTGCACTGAAAAACTTAGAATATAAGAAACGCACAGTGTAGTACATAGTATATGAGTGAGTTGCACTGAAAACTTAGAATATAAGAAACGCACAGTGTAGTACATAGTATATGAGTGAGTTGCACTGAAAAACTTAGAATATAAGAAACGCACAGTGTAGTACATAGTATATGAGTGAGTTGCACTGAAAAACTTAGAATATACTGAAAAACCCGCATTACACGAAATGCACAGTGTAGTACATAGTATATGAGTGAGTTGCACTGAAAAACTTAGAATATAAGAAACGCACAGTGTAGTATATAGTATATGAGTGAGTTTCACTGAAAAACTTAGAATTTACTGAAAAACCCGCATTACACGAAATGCACAGTGTAGTACATAGTATATGAGTGAGTTGCACTGAAAAACTTAGAATATAAGAAACGCACAGTGTAGTACATAGTATATGAGTGAGTTGCTCTGAAAAACTTAGAATATAAGAAACACACAGTGTAGTACATAGTATATGAGTGAGTTGCACTGAAAAACTTAGAATATAAGAAACGCACAGTGTAGTACATAGTATATGAGTGAGTTGCACTGAAAAACTTAGAATTTACTGAAAAACCCGCATTACACGAAATGCACAGTGTAGTACATAGTATATGAGTGAGTTGCACTGAAAAACTTAGAATATAAGAAACGCACAGTGTAGTACAGAGTATATGAGTTAGTTGCACTGAAAAACTTAGAATATAAGAAACGCACAGTGTAGTACATAGTATATGAGTGAGTTGCACTGAAAAATTTAGAATATAAGAAACGCACAGTGTAGTACATAGTATATGAGTGAGTTGCACTGAAAAACTTAGAATATAAGAAACGCACAGTGTAGTACATAGTATATGAGTGAGTTGCACTGAAAAACTTAGAATATAAGAAACGCACAGTGTACTACATAGTATATGAGTGAGTTGCACTGAAAAACTTAGAATATAAGAAACGCACAGTGTAGTACATAGTATATGAGTGAGTTGCACTGAAAAACTTAGAATATAAGAAACGCACAGTGTAGTACATAGTATATGAGTGAGTTGCACTGAAAAACTTAGAATATAAGAAACGCACAGTGTAGTACATAGTATATGAGTGAGTTGCACTGAAAAACTTAGAATATAAGAAACGCACAGTGTAGTACATAGTATATGAGTGAGTTGCACTGAAAAACTTAGAATATAAGAAACGCACAGTGTAGTACCTAGTATATGAGTGAGTTGCACTGAAAACTTAGAATATAAGAAACGCACAGTGTAGTACATAGTATATGAGTGAGTTGCACTGAAAAACTTAGAATATAAGAAACGCACAGTGTAGTACATAATATATGAGTGAGTTGCACTGAAAAACTTAGAATATAAGAAACGCACAGTGTAGTACATAGTATATGAGTGAGTTGCACTGAAAAACTTAGAATATAAGAAACGCACAGTGTAGTACATAGTATATGAGTGAGTTGCACTGAAAAATTTAGAATATAAGAAACGCACAGTGTAGTACATAGTATATGAGTGAGTTGACCTGAAAAACTTACAATATAAGAAACGCACAGTGTAGTACATAGTATATGAGTGAGTTGCACTGAAAAACTTAGAATATAAGAAACGCACAGTGTAGTACATAGTATATGAGTGAGTTGCACTGAAAAACTTAGAATATAAGAAACACACAGTGTAGTACATAGTATATGAGTGAGTTGCACTGAAAAACTTAGAATATAAGAAACGCACAGTGTAGTACATAGTATATGAGTGAGTTGCTCTGAAAAACTTAGAATATAAGAAACACACAGTGTAGTACATAGTATATGAGTGAGTTGCACTGAAAAACTTAGAATATAAGAAACGCACAGTGTAGTACATAGTATATGAGTGAGTTGCACTGAAAAACTTAGAATTTACTGAAAAACCCGCATTACACGAAATGCACAGTGTAGTACATAGTATATGAGTGAGTTGCACTGAAAAACTTAGAATATAAGAAACGCACAGTGTAGTACAGAGTATATGAGTGAGTTGCACTGAAAAACTTAGAATATAAGAAACGCACAGTGTAGTACATAGTATATGAGTGAGTTGCACTGAAAAATTTAGAATATAAGAAACGCACAGTGTAGTACATAGTATATGAGTGAGTTGCACTGAAAAACTTAGAATATAAGAAACGCACAGTGTACTACATAGTATATGAGTGAGTTGCACTGAAAAACTTAGAATATAAGAAACGCACAGTGTAGTACATAGTATATGAGTGAGTTGCACTGAAAAACTTAGAATATAAGAAACGCACAGTGTAGTACATAGTATATGAGTGAGTTGCACTGAAAAACTTAGAATATAAGAAACGCACAGTGTAGTACATAGTATATGAGTGAGTTGCACTGAAAAACTTAGAATATAGAAACGCACAGTGTAGTACATAGTATATGAGTGAGTTGCACTAAAAAACTTAGAATTTACTGAAAAACCCGCATTACACGAAATGCACAGTGTAGTACATAGTATATGAGTGAGTTGAACTGAAAAACTTAGAATTTACTGAAAACCCGCATTACACGAAATGCACAGTGTAGTACATAGTATATGAGTGAGTTGCTCTGAAAAACTTAGAATATAAGAAACGCACAGTGTAGTACATAGTATATGAGTGAGTTGCACTGAAAAACTTAGAATATAAGAAACGCACAGTGTAGTACATAGTATATGAGTGAGTTGCACTGAAAAACTTAGAATCATAAGAAACGCACAGTGTAGTACATAGTATATGAGTGAGTTGCACTGAAAAACTTACAATATAAGAAACGCACAGTGTAGTACATAGTATATGAGTGAGTTGCACTGAAAAAGTTAGAATATAAGAAACGCACAGTGTAGTACATAGTATATGAGTGAGTTGCACTGAAAAACTTAGAATATAAGAAACGCACAGTGTAGTACATAGTATATGAGTGAGTTGCACTGAAAACTTAGAATATAAGAAACGCACAGTGTAGTACATAGTATATGAGTGAGTTGCACTGAAAAACTTAGAATATAAGAAACGCACAGTGTAGTACATAGTATATGAGTGAGTTGCACTGAAAAACTTAGAATATAAGAAACACACAGTGTAGTACATAGTATATGAGTGAGTTGCACTGAAAAACTTAGAATATAAGAAACGCACAGTGTAGTACATAGTATATGAGTGAGTTGCACTGAAAAACTTAGAATATAAGAAACGCACAGTGTAGTACATAGTATATGAGTGAGTTGCACTGAAAATCTTACAATATAAGAAACGCACAGTGTAGTACATAGTATATGAGTGAGTTGCACTGAAAAACTTAGAATATAAGAAACGCACAGTGTAGTACATAGTATATGAGTGAGTTGCACTGAAAAACTTAGAATATAAGAAACGCACAGTGTAGTACATAGTATATGAGTGAGTTGCACTGAAAAACTTAGAATATAAGAAACGCACAGTGTAGTACCTAGTATATGAGTGAGTTGCACTGAAAACTTAGAATATAAGAAACGCACAGTGTAGTACATAGTATATGAGTGAGTTGCACTGAAAAACTTAGAATATAAGAAACGCACAGTGTAGTACATAATAATAATGAGTGAGTTGCACTGAAAAACTTAGAATATAAGAAACGCACAGTGTAGTACATAGTATATGAGTGAGTTGCACTGAAAAACTTAGAATATAAGAAACGCACAGTGTAGTACATAGTATATGAGTGAGTTGCACTGAAAAATTTAGAATATAAGAAACGCACAGTGTACTACATAGTATATGAGTGAGTTGACCTGAAAAACTTACAATATAAGAAACGCACAGTGTAGTACATAGTATATGAGTGAGTTGCACTGAAAAACTTAGAATATAAGAAACGCACAGTGTAGTACATAGTATATGAGTGAGTTGCACTGAAAAACTTAGAATATAAGAAACGCACAGTGTAGTACATAGTATATGAGTGAGTTGCACTGAAAAACTTAGAATTTACTGAAAAAACCAGCATTACACGAAATGCACAGTTTAGTACATAGTATATGAGTGAGTTGCACTGAAAAACTTAGAATATAAGAAACGCACAGTGCAGTACATAGTATATGAGTGAGTTGCACTGAAAAACTTAGAATATAAGAAACGCACAGTGTAGTACATAGTATATAAGTGAGTTGTACTGAAAAACTTAGAATATAAGAAACGCACAGTGTAGTACATAATATATGAGTGAGTTGCACTGAAAAACTTAGAATATAAGAAACGCACAGTGTAGTACATAGTATATGAGTGAGTTGCACTAAAAACTTAGAATATAAGAAACGCACAGTGTAGTACATAGTATATGAGTGAGTTGCACTGAAAAACTTAGAATATTAGAAACGCACAGTGTAGTACATAGTATATGAGTGAGTTGCACTGAAAAACTTAGAATATAAGAAACGCACAGTGTAGTACATAGTATATGAGTGAGTTGCACTGAAAACTTAGAATATAAGAAACGCACAGTGTAGTACATAGTATATGAGTGAGTTGCACTGAAAAACTTAGAATATAAGAAACGCACAGTGTAGTACATAGTATATGAGTGAGTTGCACTGAAAAACTTAGAATATACTGAAAAACCCGCATTACACGAAATGCACAGTGTAGTACATAGTATATGAGTGAGTTGCACTGAAAAACTTAGAATATAAGAAACGCACAGTGTAGTATATAGTATATGAGTGAGTTTCACTGAAAAACTTAGAATTTACTGAAAAACCCGCATTACACGAAATGCACAGTGTAGTACATAGTATATGAGTGAGTTGCACTGAAAAACTTAGAATATAAGAAACGCACAGTGTAGTACATAGTATATGAGTGAGTTGCTCTGAAAAACTTAGAATATAAGAAACACACAGTGTAGTACATAGTATATGAGTGAGTTGCACTGAAAAACTTAGAATATAAGAAACGCACAGTGTAGTACATAGTATATGAGTGAGTTGCACTGAAAAACTTAGAATTTACTGAAAAACCCGCATTACACGAAATGCACAGTGTAGTACATAGTATATGAGTGAGTTGCACTGAAAAACTTAGAATATAAGAAACGCACAGTGTAGTACAGAGTATATGAGTTAGTTGCACTGAAAAACTTAGAATATAAGAAACGCACAGTGTAGTACATAGTATATGAGTGAGTTGCACTGAAAAATTTAGAATATAAGAAACGCACAGTGTAGTACATAGTATATGAGTGAGTTGCACTGAAAAACTTAGAATATAAGAAACGCACAGTGTAGTACATAGTATATGAGTGAGTTGCACTGAAAAACTTAGAATATAAGAAACGCACAGTGTACTACATAGTATATGAGTGAGTTGCACTGAAAAACTTAGAATATAAGAAACGCACAGTGTAGTACATAGTATATGAGTGAGTTGCACTGAAAAACTTAGAATATAAGAAACGCACAGTGTAGTACATAGTATATGAGTGAGTTGCACTGAAAAACTTAGAATATAAGAAACGCACAGTGTAGTACATAGTATATGAGTGAGTTGCACTGAAAAACTTAGAATATAAGAAACGCACAGTGTAGTACATAGTATATGAGTGAGTTGCACTGAAAAACTTAGAATATAAGAAACGCACAGTGTAGTACCTAGTATATGAGTGAGTTGCACTGAAAACTTAGAATATAAGAAACGCACAGTGTAGTACATAGTATATGAGTGAGTTGCACTGAAAAACTTAGAATATAAGAAACGCACAGTGTAGTACATAATATATGAGTGAGTTGCACTGAAAAACTTAGAATATAAGAAACGCACAGTGTAGTACATAGTATATGAGTGAGTTGCACTGAAAAACTTAGAATATAAGAAACGCACAGTGTAGTACATAGTATATGAGTGAGTTGCACTGAAAAATTTAGAATATAAGAAACGCACAGTGTAGTACATAGTATATGAGTGAGTTGACCTGAAAAACTTACAATATAAGAAACGCACAGTGTAGTACATAGTATATGAGTGAGTTGCACTGAAAAACTTAGAATATAAGAAACGCACAGTGTAGTACATAGTATATGAGTGAGTTGCACTGAAAAACTTAGAATATAAGAAACACACAGTGTAGTACATAGTATATGAGTGAGTTGCACTGAAAAACTTAGAATATAAGAAACGCACAGTGTAGTACATAGTATATGAGTGAGTTGCTCTGAAAAACTTAGAATATAAGAAACACACAGTGTAGTACATAGTATATGAGTGAGTTGCACTGAAAAACTTAGAATATAAGAAACGCACAGTGTAGTACATAGTATATGAGTGAGTTGCACTGAAAAACTTAGAATTTACTGAAAAACCCGCATTACACGAAATGCACAGTGTAGTACATAGTATATGAGTGAGTTGCACTGAAAAACTTAGAATATAAGAAACGCACAGTGTAGTACAGAGTATATGAGTGAGTTGCACTGAAAAACTTAGAATATAAGAAACGCACAGTGTAGTACATAGTATATGAGTGAGTTGCACTGAAAAATTTAGAATATAAGAAACGCACAGTGTAGTACATAGTATATGAGTGAGTTGCACTGAAAAACTTAGAATATAAGAAACGCACAGTGTACTACATAGTATATGAGTGAGTTGCACTGAAAAACTTAGAATATAAGAAACGCACAGTGTAGTACATAGTATATGAGTGAGTTGCACTGAAAAACTTAGAATATAAGAAACGCACAGTGTAGTACATAGTATATGAGTGAGTTGCACTGAAAAACTTAGAATATAAGAAACGCACAGTGTAGTACATAGTATATGAGTGAGTTGCACTGAAAAACTTAGAATATAAGAAACGCACAGTGTAGTACATAGTATATGAGTGAGTTGCACTAAAAAACTTAGAATTTACTGAAAAACCCGCATTACACGAAATGCACAGTGTAGTACATAGTATATGAGTGAGTTGAACTGAAAAACTTAGAATTTACTGAAAACCCGCATTACACGAAATGCACAGTGTAGTACATAGTATATGAGTGAGTTGCTCTGAAAAACTTAGAATATAAGAAACGCACAGTGTAGTACATAGTATATGAGTGAGTTGCACTGAAAAACTTAGAATATAAGAAACGCACAGTGTAGTACATAGTATATGAGTGAGTTGCACTGAAAAACTTAGAATATAAGAAACGCACAGTGTAGTACATAGTATATGAGTGAGTTGCACTGAAAAACTTACAATATAAGAAACGCACAGTGTAGTACATAGTATATGAGTGAGTTGCACTGAAAAAGTTAGAATATAAGAAACGCACAGTGTAGTACATAGTATATGAGTGAGTTGCACTGAAAAACTTAGAATATAAGAAACGCACAGTGTAGTACATAGTATATGAGTGAGTTGCACTGAAAACTTAGAATATAAGAAACGCACAGTGTAGTACATAGTATATGAGTGTTGCACTGAAAAACTTAGAATATAAGAAACGCACAGTGTAGTACATAGTATATGAGTGAGTTGCACTGAAAAACTTAGAATATAAGAAACACACAGTGTAGTACATAGTATATGAGTGAGTTGCACTGAAAAACTTAGAATATAAGAAACGCACAGTGTAGTACATAGTATATGAGTGAGTTGCACTGAAAAACTTAGAATATAAGAAACGCACAGTGTAGTACATAGTATATGAGTGAGTTGCACTGAAAATCTTACAATATAAGAAACGCACAGTGTAGTACATAGTATATGAGTGAGTTGCACTGAAAAACTTAGAATATAAGAAACGCACAGTGTAGTACATAGTATTATGAGTGAGTTGCACTGAAAAACTTAGAATATAAGAAACGCACAGTGTAGTACATAGTATATGAGTGAGTTGCACTGAAAAACTTAGAATATAAGAAACGCACAGTGTAGTACCTAGTATATGAGTGAGTTGCACTGAAAACTTAGAATATAAGAAACGCACAGTGTAGTACATAGTATATGAGTGAGTTGCACTGAAAAACTTAGAATATAAGAAACGCACAGTGTAGTACATAATATATGAGTGAGTTGCACTGAAAAACTTAGAATATAAGAAACGCACAGTGTAGTACATAGTATATGAGTGAGTTGCACTGAAAAACTTAGAATATAAGAAACGCACAGTGTAGTACATAGTATATGAGTGAGTTGCACTGAAAAATTTAGAATATAAGAAACGCACAGTGTACTACATAGTATATGAGTGAGTTGACCTGAAAAACTTACAATATAAGAAACGCACAGTGTAGTACATAGTATATGAGTGAGTTGCACTGAAAAACTTAGAATATAAGAAACGCACAGTGTAGTACATAGTATATGAGTGAGTTGCACTGAAAAACTTAGAATATAAGAAACACACAGTGTAGTACATAGTATATGAGTGAGTTGCACTGAAAAACTTAGAATATAAGAAACGCACAGTGTAGTACATAGTATATGAGTGAGTTGCACTGAAAAACTTAGAATATAAGAAACGCACAGTGTAGTACATAGTATATGAGTGAGTTGCACTGAAAATCTTACAATATAAGAAACGCACAGTGTAGTACATAGTATATGAGTGAGTTGCACTGAAAAACTTAGAATATAAGAAACGCACAGTTTAGTACATAGTATATGAGTGAGTTGCACTGAAAAACTTAGAATATAAGAAACGCACAGTGTAGTACATAGTATATGAGTGAGTTGCACTGAAAAACTTAGAATATAAGAAACGCACAGTGTAGTACATAGTATATGAGTGAGTTGCACTGAAAAACTTAGAATATAAGAATCGCACAGTGTAGTACATAGTATATGAGTGAGTTGTACTGAAAAACTTAGAATATAAGAAACGCACAGTGCAGTACATAGTATATGAGTGAGTTGCACTGAAAAACTTACAATATAAGAAACGCACAGTGTAGTACATAGTATATGAGTGAGTTGCACTGAAAAACTTAGAATATAAGAAACGCACAGTGTAGTACATAGTATATGAGTGAGTTGCACTGAAAAACTTAGAATATAAGAAACGCACAGTGCAGTACATAGTATATGAGTGAGTTGCACTGAAAAACTTACAATATAAGAAACGCACAGTGTAGTACATAGTATATGAGTGAGTTGCACTGAAAAACTTAGAATGTAAGAAACGCACAGTGTAGTACATAGTATAGAGTGAGTTGCACTGAAAAACTTAGAATATAAGAAACGCACAGTGTAGTACATAGTATATGAGTGAGTTGCACTGAAAACTTAGAATATAAGAAACGCACAGTGTAGTACATAGTATATGAGTGAGTTGCACTGAAAAACTTAGAATATAAGAAACGCACAGTGTAGTACATAGTATATGAGTGAGTTGCACTGAAAAACTTAGAATTTACTGAAAAACCAGCATTACACGAAATGCACAGTTTAGTACATAGTATATGAGTGAGTTGCACTGAAAAACTTAGAATATAAGAAACGCACAGTGCAGTACATAGTATATGAGTGAGTTGCACTGAAAAACTTAGAATATAAGAAACGCACAGTGTAGTACATAGTATATAAGTGAGTTGTACTGAAAAACTTAGAATATAAGAAACGCACAGTGTAGTACATAATATATGAGTGAGTTGCACTGAAAACTTAGAATATAAGAAACGCACAGTGTAGTACATAGTATATGAGTGAGTTGCACTAAAAACTTAGAATATAAGAAACGCACAGTGTAGTACATAGTATATGAGTGAGTTGCACTGAAAACTTAGAATATAAGAAACGCACAGTGTAGTACATAGTATATGAGTGAGTTGCACTGAAAAACTTAGAATATAAGAAACGCACAGTGTAGTACATAGTATATGAGTGAGTTGCACTGAAAAACTTAGAATTTACTGAAAAACCAGCATTACACGAAATGCACAGTTTAGTACATAGTATATGAGTGAGTTGCACTGAAAAACTTAGAATATAAGAAACGCACAGTGCAGTACATAGTATATGAGTGAGTTGCACTGAAAAACTTAGAATATAAGAAACGCACAGTGTAGTACATAGTATATAAGTGAGTTGTACTGAAAAACTTAGAATATAAGAAACGCACAGTGTAGTACATAATATATGAGTGAGTTGCACTGAAAACTTAGAATATAAGAAACGCACAGTGTAGTACATAGTATATGAGTGAGTTGCACTAAAAACTTAGAATATAAGAAACGCACAGTGTAGTACATAGTATATGAGTGAGTTGCACTGAAAAACTTAGAATATAAGAAACGCACAGTGTAGTACATAGTATATGAGTGAGTTGCACTGAAAAACTTACAATATAAGAAACGCACAGTGTAGTACATAGTATATGAGTGAGTTGCACTGAAAAACTTAGAATATAAGAAACGCACAGTGTAGTACATAGTATATGAGTGAGTTGCACTGAAAAACTTACAATATAAGAAACGCACAGTGTAGTACATAGTATATGAGTGAGTTGCACTGAAAAACTTAGAATATAAGAAACGCACAGTGTAGTACATAGTATATGAGTGAGTTGCACTGAAAAACTTAGAATATAAGAAACGCACAGTGTAGTACATAGTATATGAGTGAGTTGCACTGAAAAACTTAGAATATAAGAAACGCACAGTGTAGTACATAGTATATGAGTGAGTTGCACTGAAAACTTAGAATATAAGAAACGCACAGTGTAGTACATAGTATATGAGTGAGTTGCACTGAAAAACTTAGAATATAAGAAACGCACAGTGTAGTACATAGTATATGAGTGAGTTGCACTGAAAAACTTAGAATATAAGAAACGCACAGTGTAGTATATAGTATATGAGTGAGTTTCACTGAAAAACTTAGAATTTACTGAAAAACCCGCATTACACGAAATGCACAGTGTAGTACATAGTATATGAGTGAGTTGCACTGAAAAACTTAGAATATTAGAAACGCACAGTGTAGTACATAGTATATGAGTGAGTTGCACTGAAAAACTTAGAATATAAGAAACGCACAGTGTAGTACATAGTATATGAGTGAGTTGCACTGAAAACTTAGAATATAAGAAACGCACAGTGTAGTACATAGTATATGAGTGAGTTGCACTGAAAAACTTAGAATATAAGAAACGCACAGTGTAGTACATAGTATATGAGTGAGTTGCACTGAAAAACTTAGAATATACTGAAAAACCCGCATTACACGAAATGCACAGTGTAGTACATAGTATATGAGTGAGTTGCACTGAATAACTTAGAATATAAGAAACGCACAGTGTAGTATATAGTATATGAGTGAGTTTCACTGAAAAACTTAGAATTTACTGAAAAACCCGCATTACACGAAATGCACAGTGTAGTACATAGTATATGAGTGAGTTGCACTGAAAAACTTAGAATATAAGAAACGCACAGTGTAGTACATAGTATATGAGTGAGTTGCTCTGAAAAACTTAGAATATAAGAAACACACAGTGTAGTACATAGTATATGAGTGAGTTGCACTGAAAAACTTAGAATATAAGAAACGCACAGTGTAGTACATAGTATATGAGTGAGTTGCACTGAAAAACTTAGAATTTACTGAAAAACCCGCATTACACGAAACGCACAGTGTAGTACATAGTATATGAGTGAGTTGCACTGAAAAATTTAGAATATAAGAAACGCACAGTGTAGTACATAGTATATGAGTGAGTTGACCTGAAAAACTTACAATATAAGAAACGCACAGTGTAGTACATAGTATATGAGTGAGTTGCACTGAAAAACTTAGAATATAAGAAACGCACAGTGTACTACATAGTATATGAGTGAGTTGCACTGAAAAACTTAGAATATAAGAAACACACAGTGTAGTACATAGTATATGAGTGAGTTGCACTGAAAAACTTAGAATATAAGAAACGCACAGTGTAGTACATAGTATATGAGTGAGTTGCACTGAAAAACTTAGAATATAAGAAACGCACAGTGTAGTACATAGTATATGAGTGAGTTGCACTGAAAAACTTAGAATATAAGAAACGCACAGTGTAGTACATAGTATATGAGTGAGTTGCACTGAAAAACTTAGAATATAAGAAACGCACAGTGTAGTACATAGTATATGAGTGAGTTGCACTGAAAATCTTACAATATAAGAAACGCACAGTGTAGTACATAGTATATGAGTGAGTTGCACTGAAAAACTTAGAATATAAGAAACGCACAGTGTAGTACATAGTATATGAGTGAGTTGCACTGAAAATCTTACAATATAAGAAACGCACAGTGTAGTACATAGTATATGAGTGAGTTGCACTGAAAAACTTAGAATATAAGAAACGCACAGTGTAGTACATAGTATATGAGTGAGTTGCACTGAAAAACTTAGAATATAAGAAACGCACAGTGTAGTACATAGTATATGAGTGAGTTGCACTGAAAAACTTAGAATATAAGAAACGCACAGTGTAGTACATAGTATATGAGTGAGTTGCACTGAAAAACTTACAATATAAGAAACGCACAGTGTAGTACATAGTATATGAGTGAGTTGCACTGAAGAACTTAGAATATAAGAAACGCACAGTGTAGTACATAGTATATGAGTGAGTTGCACTGAAAAACTTAGAATATAAGAAACGCACAGTGTAGTACATAGTATATGAGTGAGTTGCACTGAAAACTTAGAATATAAGAAACGCACAGTGTAGTACATAGTATATGAGTGAGTTGCACTGAAAAACTTAGAATATAAGAAACGCACAGTGTAGTACATAGTATATGAGTGAGTTGCACTGAAAAACTTAGAATTTACTGAAAAAACCAGCATTACACGAAATGCACAGTTTAGTACATAGTATATGAGTGAGTTGCACTGAAAAACTTAGAATATAAGAAACGCACAGTGCAGTACATAGTATATGAGTGAGTTGCACTGAAAAACTTAGAATATTAGAAACGCACAGTGTAGTACATAGTATATGAGTGAGTTGCACTGAAAAACTTAGAATATAAGAAACGCACAGTGTAGTACATAGTATATGAGTGAGTTGCACTGAAAACTTAGAATATAAGAAACGCACAGTGTAGTACATAGTATATGAGTGAGTTGCACTGAAAAACTTAGAATATAAGAAACGCACAGTGTAGTACATAGTATATGAGTGAGTTGCACTGAAAAACTTAGAATATACTGAAAAACCCGCATTACACGAAATGCACAGTGTAGTACATAGTATATGAGTGAGTTGCACTGAAAAACTTAGAATATAAGAAACGCACAGTGTAGTATATAGTATATGAGTGAGTTTCACTGAAAAACTTAGAATTTACTGAAAAACCCGCATTACACGAAATGCACAGTGTAGTACATAGTATATGAGTGAGTTGCACTGAAAAACTTAGAATATAAGAAACGCACAGTGTAGTACATAGTATATGAGTGAGTTGCTCTGAAAAACTTAGAATATAAGAAACACACAGTGTAGTACATAGTATATGAGTGAGTTGCACTGAAAAACTTAGAATATAAGAAACGCACAGTGTAGTACATAGTATATGAGTGAGTTGCACTGAAAAACTTAGAATTTACTGAAAAACCCGCATTACACGAAATGCACAGTGTAGTACATAGTATATGAGTGAGTTGCACTGAAAAACTTAGAATATAAAAACGCACAGTGTAGTACAGAGTATATGAGTGAGTTGCACTGAAAAACTTAGAATATAAGAAACGCACAGTGTAGTACATAGTATATGAGTGAGTTGCACTGAAAAATTTAGAATATAAGAAACGTACAGTGTAGTACATAGTATATGAGTGAGTTGCACTGAAAAACTTAGAATATAAGAAACGCACAGTGTACTACATAGTATATGAGTGAGTTGCACTGAAAAACTTAGAATATAAGAAACGCACAGTGTAGTACATAGTATATGAGTGAGTTGCACTGAAAAACTTAGAATATAAGAAACGCACAGTGTAGTACATAGTATATGAGTGAGTTGCACTGAAAAACTTAGAATATAAGAAACGCACAGTGTAGTACATAGTATATGAGTGAGTTGCACTGAAAAACTTAGAATATAAGAAACGCACAGTGTAGTACATAGTATATGAGTGAGTTGCACTGAAAAATTTAGAATATAAGAAACGCACAGTGTAGTACATAGTATATGAGTGAGTTGCACTGAAAAACTTAGAATATAAGAAACGCACAGTGTACTACATAGTATATGAGTGAGTTGCACTGAAAAACTTAGAATATAAGAAACGCACAGTGTAGTACATAGTATATGAGTGAGTTGCACTGAAAAACTTAGAATATAAGAAACGCACAGTGTAGTACATAGTATATGAGTGAGTTGCACTGAAAAACTTAGAATATAAGAAACGCACAGTGTAGTACATAGTATATGAGTGAGTTGCACTGAAAAACTTAGAATATAAGAAACGCACAGTGTAGTACATAGTATATGAGTGAGTTGCACTGAAAAACTTAGAATTTACTGAAAAACCCGCATTACACGAAATGCACAGTGTAGTACATAGTATATGAGTGAGTTGAACCGAAAAACTTAGAATTTACTGAAAACCCGCATTACACGAAATGCACAGTGTAGTACATAGTATATGAGTGAGTTGCTCTGAAAAACTTAGAATATAAGAAACGCACAGTGTTGTACATAGTATATGAGTGAGTTGCACTGAAAAACTTAGAATATAAGAAACGCACAGTGTAGTACATAGTATATGAGTGAGTTGCACTGAAAAACTTAGAATATACTGAAAAACCCGCATTACACGAAATGCACAGTGTAGTACATAGTATATGAGTGAGTTGCACTGAAAAACGTAGAATATAAGAAACGCACAGTGT